>NW_026854194.1:0-175341 GCF_026571515.1 Ruditapes philippinarum | reverse complement strand
CAGGTTTTATTCTCCCACTTTAAGAAAATGGGGTTTCAACCCACTAAAGTCCCAGTGGGATACGTAAAAACCCGTGGGGAGAATTGAAAAACCCCATGGGAGGTCACACTTTGAACGCTCACACAGCGTTTAATTATTGCGCTAATCTTTGTGTAATCGGTCAATAATCGTCTATTTTATCCAAATTACTGTTTGATTTAACTTTTTGTATTGAAACTATGTTAAAAAGGGTAGTTGAGTTTGCGAAAATTCCGGATTTGCAAACTTATTCCGGAGGCTGTTTTAATCAACATTATTTGATCACTGATGCTAATCTTTCAAAGACAGTTTATTCTGAGTCAGTGTTTATTGGAAGTATTCTTCGGCGTTTCCTTACTGGTAGAGAGTTCATGATGACCTGAACATTTGAATTTGATGTGTCACATGTTACTTGTGTGGAAATGGACATTGATATTTCCACTTATCTGGTTTCCACTTAAAAAACACCTACGAAATCATACGGCTTCATACATGGTCACTGATATGAGTCTCTGTGTGCTGACGACTGGTGTAATAATGGTGTGGAGCTGATATTTCTCTTGATTCAGTGCAGGTGTTTGAAGGTAATTTACTCAATGTCCTTGAAATACCTTTCTGTTGACTTTCATTCAACGTGCTGTAATTGTTGACACTATTTACATTTTTGTGGCCACTAATCTGAATGATGTGGTTGGGAGCAACGCCAGCATCATTTAATGTCTGTACCATCCCTTTCCTTACACTGTAAATAAATGGTATTTTTAATTTTTTATACATTTAACTTTTAAGCAGTCAATCAAATTCTTTAAGTCAATCACAATAGTTTAAAAATCTAAATTACAAAAGAAACTAGCAGCATTTAATGCAATTGAATATTCGTTAATTAAAAAAATAGATATTTGATGAAAATACAGAACACCCTATTTTATGTAATCATTTTTTCTTGTAGAATTGTTTAAAAATTGCCCACAAAGTTACTAATAAGGAATTTTTTTTTTCGGGTTGTTTTCAAAGTAATTCGGATAGTGTAAATACCGTAATTATGTTCGCACAAATTTTCAAATTAATAAAACAGAGTGGTTAAATTGAATTTCTTCTGTTTTAATGAAGATTTCTCTGATTTATGTTAAAGAAAGTTGTAAAAGTAATGCATGATTGTCCAAATATATAAAACAAGATTTATGGTTAAATAGTAGTTTTATACATGCCACAGTATTGGCTTACTCTCAGCCACAGAGACCAAAAATTCTTGGAATAATTTAATGTCTTGGTAAGTGTTAACTTTAGTGTTCTTATTAATGCCATCTTCCAGAAATTTCTCAACAACTTCTTTGTTTGAAGTAACAAACCGTGTATTACCAATATTGATTGTGTTGCTGACACATTTTCATCTTGTTCAGTAGGATGAACTACCGGTTCATTCTCATAGAAATTATTTGGAATCGATTCATCATCCTGTTGCAAGATCATAGCTGCCTCAATCAAATGAAATCAATGTTAGCCAAGAACTCGTCTTCTTCATTGTCTATGTCAATGTCTAACTCAATGTTGCTTTCTTGTGACATTTTGCAGAAAGCAAAACTGATTTTCAAGCTTTTGACAGCTACTTTTAGACTTATAAGCATCTGTTGATACAGATTTTTATGTAGGAATAAAACTGAATAGAACAGAAATTTGTTAAAGGGACACCTCTTTTTTTGTACAGAATTGTTTTTTGATTATAAAATTATTATAAATCTAAAAACGTTCTCCTTTTTAAAAGATTATTATGAATTAAGAAGAAAGTAGTTCGGCAAAACACCAGTGAAAATACGGAAAATATGTTTCACTGCAGTGAAAAATAAATCTTTACAGTAAAAATATGGAAAATGAAAATACGCATTTTATGTCATCAATATTTTTCAATATTTCATTTTATAAGTATATAATAAATTCGTTTTTGCTTTTAACTATATTGCAAGGGATACTTCACATGCAATTTCTAGAATACATTTTAATTTTGTAAAAGTACAGCAAAAATAAAAAGGTTATGATGAATATATTATTGATCATTATGAGCCTTTAAATTGTATCGCAAAAGATAAAACATTATGTAGTCATAGATTTTCCGAGAAAAGATAATTGTACGAAAATTGACCATAATCAAAGGTCACAATGATTATTGCCTGAAACATAAGAACATCAAATAAATAGTTTAACACGGTCTTAAAGTAAAAATAATTGAATTGATGAAATAAAAGCTTAAGACCAATTCGAAATAAATTCATTTTAATAAATGAATTTCAAAATTAAGATTGGTTGTTCATTCTAGTAATAGAAAAGATCTTCAAACTTTGGTTTATACAAATACATTATAAAATATACATTGAGACAACATACACGAAATTTTATAAGCGCTAACCTTTTATCGGTCAAAACATATTTACATTATATGAAAATTATTTCAGTTGGAAATGCCGATTACTCAAATTATTTGTTAAATAAAAGTATGTTAGACTTAATACAATATTCTTTTATCAGGCTTTTGTGGACTCATGTTTCTAAGTAAGTAATCAATGTTCTCCTCTATAACTTAATGGTTTCCATAAGAACGTACCATTAACTCATTAGACTTAATACGAGTGTATAAACAAGATAAATAGTGACCTTAGAACGTAGTGAAGATGATTTATCTTAAGAGATTAGTCTGCTTAGTCTTTTATAAATAAACAACTATATCTAATAGCTTCGTTTGAACAAACAGTTGAATGTTAACAACACATACTTATGTAAATGGCTTTACAAGTTCACAAGAGGAACAACAAAAATGTTATATTTCACTACTTATTTAAAATGGTCTATTCACATTATTTATAAAAGTGTTGTGGTTATGTAAAATCGCATTTAAGAACATTGTAAAATGCAGACAATAAACATTGGTGTTTTTATATTCCCTTTGTTGCACTTCATAGTTTGAACTGATGTAACGATGATGTGATATGTTTTTTGAATTTGCTGAGTGTCAAGCTGCATATACATACATTTCAGATGCTATTATATACCATTTACTTTTCGTGTTTTTTATGTTTTAAATATATTTAAGCAAAGGTCTTAAAAAGGAAAATGAATTAAATATCTTTGGAAAATTGGAAAAAATAAATGATGACAATGAGATGTTGTTAAAGCCTTATAAACATTTATCTCGACACGGCATCTATTTTATTGTATACGTAGGTAGGTACCATTTAATTAAATGGCCATTTTGTATTGTGCAATATAGCAGTAGTCTTGTTTAGTGCATTTTGAAATTTGAAGTTTAATTACAAGACACAATACATAACAGGACAAGATATATAAACTATGAAAAAAAATCTAGTGATGTGTAACATACAGTATAGACAGTAGTTTCTATTGTAACGCTATTTAATTTATATATGTAGTTTCATTGTCGTCTCGGTAAAGTTCAATAGAAGTTGATACACCCAGTTGTGGACACGTTTCCAGTACACTTAAATAAGATTTTAACCCTAAGTCATTAAAAAGTAATATGCTAATTTCGTAGACTTTCAGTATAGCCTCATTATTCTTTGTCGCGTGAAATAAACGTTGATTACCCTCTTCTCACACGCGTGTGTTTTTAAACACATATTAATTTTTATATTATTTGTAGAGTAATCAAATGCTGGAGGAAGCCACAATTAGGCATTTTTAAAAAAAAAATTTAATGATTAGCATATTGTTTGAACGTAGTTTATTTAACGTATAACGTCTACTGTGCTTTGTCATTAATTAAATGGTTTCCTGAAAATTTGACGTTTGTCGGTTACCGTTTAATTATTATATGACCTTTCAAAAACATTAATTAACCTCTTATAACAAGCATGGGTTTATAAAAGATAATAAGATACTTAATTCTATTCTTCAGTAATTTTGCTCACGAAATAATAGTCAAAATGTTTACATGAAAGTGGGGTAAGTAAAATGTACCTCTCCCCCACCAAAAAGAAACAAAACTAACAAACAAACATAGAAACAAAACATTTGCACGAAAAAACGATGAAGAAAATAGTTTTTTAAATCTTCATTTTGTATAATATTTAAAATCCTTTCGTCTACAAGCGGTATTAAAATCTCCGTAGATTGTATGTTAGTAACCAAATAAACTGAGATCAGTTGCAAAAAAAAAAGTAATGTATGTGACCAGCCCGTTCTGACTGTGTTTCCGTTGTATTTGGAAGAGTTTTAGTCATTGCCACGCACTTTGAACTTTATGGTTGGCACACTGTGTTTTGATTGGTTGATAGTAATTTTCGTTACTCACGTATTAATTCGCGGGATTTTCTGTGCCGCCTACGCTTTTCATATGTGACTGTTGAGGTAATAATCTTGGTATGTATACTTTGTACTGGTTGTATTACACGAGCTTCTGTTGAACGGAGTGTTACATTCTTTCTTTTGTTTACGGCGATATTTTAGACGTATATGTAATATTGCATATTTTGTGTACATGGAATTGAAATGGTATAATCTGGTGAATGAACTATTGCTACTGTCACATATATTTATTTTGTGCACAATACTTTTTTTAACTTGCAGGCTAAGCAGCACACACTTGAGAAAGAATTAATAATGCAGAATGTGATTAGTACCATATACTGGTGACTGTACATGGCATATAGCACATAGTACATAGCAGGTTTGACATGTGATTGATATGTATAAGGATGTGTAACATTAATGAATGTTTAAGTATTAAGGTATTTTGGCCACTAGTACTTGAGGAATTAATCATACTTTGACGATTTTGTTCAAATGCTGCTTATGTAATATGTATTTGAAATTCAATATTTTAATTATATAGTAATTGGTTGATGAAATGTATTTTTCAGGTCACCTGTTGTAACTTTGTGTAGCGTCATGTGCTTGTTTGTTTGTTTGTTTCATGTGTCAACAATCATTTGTATTTACTTGTTACAGACGAGTGTGAAAACAAATGAGAAGAGAATCCAACATCTGGGGTTTATTTTTCTAATATTTTTGTAAAAGCCCAAGAGTTACATATATATTTTTCAAACAAGATAGTTTGTATGATCTGTGCAATCACTTATTGTTTCAAAACTGAAATATTTCAAACTGTTAAAACAAAATCTTTTGCTGTTCATATCAGTGATGAGTTCTATACTGTATTGACAAAATTCATTAATTACATTATTTCTATCATCAAACATTTTGTAGCGAGCCATCCTTTGATAAGTTGCTGAAAATAGTGCCAATCAAGACTTGGGTAAGGGAATTGAGACAGATAATGTGTTCATGATGTCTAACACTAGACAGTTTGACCTAGACTGACAGAAAAAAGTAATATAGTATGTCTTTGTGAAGATTGGTGACGTCCTTGTGACAAACAATATCTTATGTTAGTAAAAATGTTTCCTTCTAAATGAATTAAACGTACGTTTTTATTTTACTAAGTGGATTTACTTCTTAAAGCATCAAGTCAATGTATTACTTATGTTGCACCAAATAGTTTTGTGGTCATTAAGGGTTATTGCACAAAATGTTGTCTTTTGCATCAATTTCCGAGATAATCAATCGCAAAATTAGCGAATTATGGTATTACTTTATCATCAGTAATCAGTGGGTCAGTCGTAGCAGGCTTATTAGGCGTTCTTGTATAGTTTATGAGCACACATTTCAGTATATTTTCGAATTCATGAGGGATATTAAAGTACAATCCTTTTTACGTATATTCATCTCGTAAATTTAAGTAGTGTAAGGAGGATAAAACTAGTATACTTTCTAGAAGAGTTACTGACATTAAACAGTTTATTAATCTATAAAAGTGCAACGAACAAAAAGAGGGTAATCAACGTTTATTTAACACGACAAAGATTAATGAGGCTATACTGGAAGTCTACGAAACTTCTCGATCACCCATAGTATATTATTTGTTAAAGCTTAAAGGTTAAAATCTAATTTCGATGTACTGATTCGCTTTTAAAATAATGTGTTTATAACTTGAGGTATCAACTTCAATATATTCTTCATATTTTATATATTAACTTGTCTTTAAATGTATGATATCTTGTAATTAAACTTCAAATTTTAAAATGCCCTAAACAAGACTGCTACTATATTGCACAATACATACATGAAAAGGGCATTTAATTGGTACCCACGTACGTATACAATGAAATCAAGCCGTGTCGAAATAAATATTTTAAAGACTTTAAAAGCAACTTGTTGTTACAATCTATTTTTCTGAAGATATTTAATTCACTTTCCTTTTTAAAGACCTTTGGTTAAATATATTCACAAATGGCGGTATTATCAATATACTGCTTCACCATATTCCGCATATCACGTAGCCATCATAAATTATTCTTTAAATTATATCATATTATTTACTTACTATTTCAATTTATTTTCTATTATTCAAAACATAAAAAGCACGAAAATAAATGATATAGAATAGCATATGAAATATTTGTATATGCAGCTTGCCACTCAAAAATGTCGAAAAGTATGTTATTTAATATATTACATCATAATTTAGTACGTTCAAAAGTATGAAGTGCAATAATGGAAATATAAATATACCTATGTTTAGTGAAACCTACTTATTAAGCTGAAACACTCTTTTAAACATAAGGCGATTTGAAGTCCTAATATTGTCTGCATTTTACACTGTTCTTAAATACGATTTCACATAATCACAACACTTTTTTATAATGTGAAAAGACCAATTTAAGTTAGTATTGAAATAGTACATTTTGTTTCCCTATGGTGTACTTTATAGCCATTCACATAATAATGTGTTAATAACATTCAACTGTTGACTCAAACAAAGCTATATAATTATATATCTGTTTTTATTTTTAAAAGACTAAGCAAACTACGTTCTAAGGTCACTATTTATCTTGTTTTTACACTCGTATTTAGTCTAATGAGTTAATGGTACGTTCTTAAGGTTTGCACTAATAGAAAGTCATGATTTTTGCATCAATTTACATTTTGTAATGTATTTGTGTTTACCGAAGTTTGATGATCATTTCTATTACTAGAAAGAATAATCGAACATAATTTGAAAATTCAATAATTAATATAGATCTAATCTTATTTTGAACTAGCATGAAGCTTTAATTTCATCAATTCAATTATGTTTGCATGCTGACATATTCTTTAAAAGGTATCAAATCTATTTATCTTACATACTGATGCTTCAGGAAATAATCATTATAACATAAGAGTATGGTCAATTTACGTACAATTGGCTGTTCTCATAAAAACTATTACTACATAATTTCTTATCTGTTGCTATATTTGATATGATTTAAAGGCTCATAATGGCGAATAATGTATTGATCATATTTTTTTTTTATTTTTCCTGTACTTTTACAGTGTCAACAAACTATATATTGGCTTTTTGTAATAACTACAGTTACAGTTATTAAGTATTTTGAAAAGAGACCAAAGTACTTCTTTAATTACGTTAAGTTTACATTTGTGACAAATTTGTTTACATTCAGCTGTGCTTTTTTAAAAAAAAAGTACTAAGAAATAATTTGACAGCCTTTAGATAATGGAAGCTGCAACATTTTACCGTTCATTACATCTGATGAAGACTCAATGATCGTAATCTATTGTTTTCAACTTTATTTTTTTGTATTAATCAGAAAATATTCCATTTATTAATCCCATTAGCTTTTTGAAAGTAAAGTACGAGGAAATATTCCTGGAAAATAAATTCTTTGCAAAATAATTTTCTTTTAACCAGTTATCTTTACAGTAACCAAACTTTTTGTTTCTTCTTGAATCACTAAACGTTTTAGATTGTACATGGCTAAATTTATGGTAACTCAGTGGAGCTATCTTAATTACACAGCGGTTATGATACAACTCTATGTGCCTTATTTTCATTCAAATAGAAAAGTCGATCTGTTATTAAATTTTGTTTTCTTAAATGCTTAATTCCAGAACAAATGTCTATGAAAATTCATTTTGTAATAAGTGTAATGTTGAATTGAAATTCTACTGTACAAACAGCTGGTATAACTATTTTAAAACGCAGGCATGTTGCATTTATTTCGGAATCTTATTCTATTTCAGAATAACACAAAACTGATCAAGTGTCTATTAAATAAAAAGAATCTTGGAAAATTATGGTATGTAAGTAAAACACAAAATTATATTAGGTCAACAGGGCAAACAAATGCATGTGAATTTTCATGACACGTGGGCAGTGAGCCATTAAATGTTTTGTTGTATGATCTTACAACTGTGTTTACTGTTCAAATACATATTTAATGGTTACAAAAATCATCATATTTCGTATTGTACTAAATAAGCATTCGTTTCTTTTTAATAGAATATTAAACTCCGCATCCCTTCACTGAAATCTATTAAAACACATTCATTAAACTATCATAAACATTCATTGTACTTGTTCCTCCTAAATCCGATTGCAAATGATTTAAAGCTTGTCAGTTGAATGCGTGCAATATTAACGCAGCTCAAACCAACATATTCCAACAGGAACCGATATATGTACAGAAATATCAATTTGAATGTAACAATAAATTGCAAAATTTGGGGAAGTGGATGTTTTATTCAAAAGTTATTATTAAGACCATTAAAAGGGAAATATCTAAGGATATAGCATTTAAATTGTGTTATCAAAGCATACCTGAATTATTAAAAAAATCTTTGCTGTCTTTTATTAAAAGTGTTATTGTCTGAAGTAATATTTATGCAACGTAAGCGTCAGGTACATTGCACAAATCCCGCCCGTTTGTCTTAATAACCGAATATACCACATCTCTTTCTTTATATTATCAAACCTATTATTAAAAAACGCAAGTCTATCGTAATTTAATATAATAGATCTGATTCAACAATAAATAAAATGTCGAGTTTAAACAGTTTAGTTTTTTTGAGAGATGTTCAGCCTATTATTGGACAGAACAAAGAAGAAAAAAACTATTAAACAAGTTTTAATGTCTCCTGTGCCTTTTGATTTTATGGGCCTAATATTCAATCATTTATTTGTTTTCATTTAGTTCCTTATCAGTTACTCATTATTTATTCTTAGGTAGTGGTTTGCCTGCCCGTGTTCTGCCTTGTGCCCTTTCCTGTTTTTGTTTTGGGTCCTCCTGGGCTCCTTGCCACTGGCTCTTGTTACTGGGTCGGGTGGGGGCTGCGTTCATTGAACGCCGCCTTTCCTTGATGATCGTGTTTATCATATTTCATATAATTGCAACATATGTAATGTATCTAATCTCTGATCCACGTCAATAGTTAAAGATTTAAAAACATTAATGTGTTGTAGTTTCTCCAGTCGTCTTTATGCGCAGATTTCAGACCAGATAATGCATTGATGGTTCCCTCATTTTAGAGATAATCTGGTCCAAAAGGTCAATGATGCCGTATTAGGGCGGGAATTTCATTATCCTTTCGCGAAGGTCAATACTTTACATCATGTTTGTTTAAGATCTGTGTGTCTTTTAAGCAGAGTAACTTGGTGTCGAGTTCTGTAAGATCGCCTTATCATCTGTTATAGCACCATGGAGTGTTTTCAGAATGGGTGTTATATAGTTGTGTGTAACCATTATATATAAGCACGCATCAATCACAATAAATGTCAATCAGACCGAGTCTGGTACGCCTTCAATTTTATCTGTTTGTGCATTCTTTAGAGATTCCGTTTTGCTTTATTAGATTATAATCAGTGTACCCGTTAAGGGATTCCACCCAGGTTTATTTGACATGACACACTGGGCATATTTTTTCACTATAAGTGTTTTAATTGATGTTGGTCTAGGCCTATAACTCGTGTGCAAATTTTCAGATCATTCGATCACTCGGTTGTGAAAATTGACCCAAAACTCAAAACACTGCAACGCGTTTCACTCAAATCGGGCTCGGAATAGTACAAAAAAATTGATTTTCAATTTATTTCTTAGCATATTTCGTATTTATCTTTTGCATATCTTTCTGTATGAAGTGCCCCGGAAAAGAAATCCAAAGCTCATGTTTAGGCTTTTAGACCTTAGTGGAGTTCCTTTAAGGTATAATCATCCTAATGCCTTACCTCCGCTTAGAAGAATATTTAAATAGGCTAGAACTACTGTTAACTACATTGAAAATTAGGGCCATGGGTTCAAACCCCAGATGGGTCAACTTTTTTTTCTTTTAACACTATTTATGTATCTCTCCATCCATTTTGGGTATTATCAACAAAAAAGCAAAGGTATTACAAAGAAAATTGATATCAATCGTTAAAGAATGGTGAATTGACGTCACATGTTAACTTATTGACAAGGTGTGAAACGTGTTAAATGTATTACTACAATACACATTGATCAATTATTACCCTGATATTACAGATAAGTAAGAATATATAATAATGGAAAAATCAAATTTCGATTGGATGAGATCGGCATGCCATCAAATATACTTTTAAACCAAGATAGTATTATGCAAACTGATAAAAATGTTGATGACGTTAATCTTTAACAAGTCATGATTTTTTTGTCCGGCATGGTTTAGTTATGTGTCCTTGTTTCAGCATGTTGATATATAAGTATATATGATTATAGTATAAAACATTCATTGAAATATCGTTAAAAAAATCTTACTATCTTTAGCACTGTACATAGTTAGTAATGACGAATTGTGAAGTGTATATTTGCAACATTATAAATTCCTTTCTTTTGCATAACGCAGGGAAGATATATAAAGAAAACAGCATGTACATATTGTGATCATTTTAATAAGCGTTAACAATTTTCAGTCTTTTACTTAATTTTCAAAATTGTCGAGCACATCACAAAGTAACAATATGAATCCAAAAACTTTATACCCAGAGTTTTGTTCAATCTGTTTAAAAGTTAAAGGCTTCTATTTAGACATTTCAATTCCCGTCAAACTGCGTTTTTATAAACAATCAAAACACTTGATAGATTAAAAATCTTAAAAAGACAGCTTAGGTGAACAAGCTGTTGCTTTGTGAATGAGATAGTTATTTGTCTAAAATATTCTATTAGTTTTTTGCATTTTACGTTTTCGTTACTCTGACAGAGATTCAAATAATAAAAGCTGGAACTTTTATAGAATAATTGTATCTCGTCCGTGAAAGTTTCTTATTTAATTTTACTGTATTGTACTGGATGTACTTGTGTCGCAAAAAGTTATTGTTACAAGGCACATATTCAACACAACTTATGCTGAAGGTTGAAAATGACCAAATAGAAGAAACTAAAATTACCACATAACATGTACACACAACAATATTGTCATGCAAACCGAGCCTGCAACATTTTACAATTTTGCCGTATTTGGCTTTCTTTAGGGTTCTGTTTTTCTCTATTTGATGTGTCAAGTGCTGTATGGCAGCTGTAAAAAGTTGCCCCGTACTTCACTTCAGTGTTCTTATATTTTTCTGGTCCTTCGGGATCATTTGTGCCAGCTCTATTGAGTGTTGAGAATTGAGTACCGCTAAGGCCGATTATGGGAGCGTGAGAGATGTTGCACGTATTCATTTTCCCTCAAGTACAGACTCAATCAAAGCGAGTCTGCAATTCTCTTGTAATTATGTTGTGATTAATGCTTCCGAAAAATCACTTTGTTTCCAGATTTTGACAGAAACGTACAATGAACTCCTTGTTTAACAAGAAGTCTTACGTCTTACCATTAGGAAACGTGAGATGTCATAAAATCACAATATTTTGCCTCGCTCAATCAAATTATATACGATGCTATGTGATAATGGAAGTCATTATATATAACTGACTTCCTTAAATTAGTATATCACTTGATTAAGTCTTGAAAACAAAGCATAGTAGAAAATAGAAAAAATAAGAAACCCCAAAGAAAGCCAAACACGGCAGAATTGAAAATGTTGCAGGCTCGGTTTGACATTTATGAAAGCTTTATAGAGGCGTACAATGAACTCTTTGTTCGACAGGAAGACTTACTTCTCAAACCTGATTTAGGCAGATATTTCCTTTTTAATCAAGAAAGCTTTGCATTCTGTCGTGTGCCCTGTCCTGTTTTTGTTTTTGGTCCGCTTGGGCTCCTTGCCACTGGTTCTTTTTGCTGGGTCGTATGGGGGCTGCGTTCATTGAACGCCGCCTTTCCTTTTTGATCTTGTTTATATTATACTTACTAACCTCGTCTGGAAATGGAGTTTTACCGTTTTCAAAGACGGAAATACAAACGAGAGTGCTGTATTCTGACTGATTTAGTAAATATTCTATAGAAGTCACATTGTTTGTCGATTTACATCATTTTTGATCGTTAAAGCTCATTAATCGTCTTAACATAGACATGTCATACCTCGCTGAATTCAAGACCACCACCTGAGTCTGGATCACTTTTTCTCTCTTTAAATGCAACTTAGAACAAAGTATGGCCAAAATGGCCCTTGATCGCTTATCTGACCAATCAAACTCATCAGAGCAATTACTTAGACAAGCATCCTGACCAAGTTTGATAACAATTGAAGAAAGAATGTGACCACAAGAGTGTAAAAAAGGTTTTACCTAGTTTTTGACCCAAGGTGACCCATATTCGCACTTCACCTATAAATCATCAATACAAATTTTCAGACAAATTTCAGTGATATTTTGATAGACTTTTGTTTCTATTTTAGCTCCTGTGACCTAGTTTTTCATTGGAAATGAACAATGTTCGAACTCATCCAAGCAATTATCAAGAGTAACACTAGAGTGTTAACGAACAAATGTGGACAAACGACGAACATTCAACAATCCTTAAAGCTCACCCTGAGCAAGTTCAGGTGAGCTAATAAAAGACCAGCGGAAAAAGACCTAGTTCTGAAACCCTTTCAGATGGTGTTGTACATTTCAAAACATTGAAATAATTATTCTGAATATCATTTGCATTAGAAATGTATTTCAATAATTTATAGAATATATAATTTATTTCATTACATTTACCTTTAACTATTTGAACAAGAAAGGGAATTATTGGTTTACTAAATGATATTTAAAGACAACAGTTACAATAAAAGACTTGCCTTCGCAAGGAAGATTGTAACAAGCATATCTTTCTATTCATTTAATTGACTATTATTCATGTTGGGTGCTGCTCTACACTGTCTCATTTGACGCACTTTGTCAATGACAGATAAAGGTTTTCTTCTCTCTTGAAGCAGGGCTATTGCCGAGGTCTATATAAATTCACTTTTACCAATTGACCTGTCAATACTCCTCTCTGATTAAGTGACTGAAGGGCTTGTCTAGTGTGATTTCCTCCTAGTACTTCTATCTTTGTAGAACCCTCTACATTCAAATGCTCTGTCTTAATGTCTTGGCATGTCAGCATCCCAATCATAATTACTAGCTGTCCATTATCGCATTCTTTAAAAGAGCCGGTCAGACTACCGACATGTACATCAAATGTACCTGTAAAAAAGAAATATCTTATAACTTAACAGGATCTCTTCTTATAATTAGGTATGTCGCGTTTAGAAAAATGTTAACCGTTTAAACTTTGCCATAACGTAATAAGGTTTATCCAAATACATGTACATCACAAATGTGTCAAAATAAGTTAAGACAACAACTTCATAAATTCTAACTAAACAAAGACAACAAATTTATCAGTTCTTACTAAACAGAAAACATTAATTTGCCTGGCTTTTATTATGATCCCCGAACAATTTCGGGGGAGCATATAGTCGCCGGGTTGTCCATCCGTCCGTCCGTCACTCAGTCCGTCCGTACGTACGTCCCGAATTCGTGTCCGGTCCATAACTTCGTTCTTTGAAGTTGGACTTTACAACTATTTCACAAAAGTGATCACCATATTGAGACGACGTGTGGGTCGCTACCTTGAAGGTCAAGGTCACAGCATGACCTTGCAGCAAAATCGTGTCCAGCCTATAACTTTGTTATTTAAAGTCAGATTTTACAACTATTTCACAGATATGATCACCATATTGAGACAACGTGTCACGCGCAACATTTGGGTCGCTACCTTGAAGTTCAATGTCACAGCATGACCTTGCAGCAAAATCGTGTCCGGCCCATAACTTCGTTTATTGAAGTCGGATTTTACATATATTTGACAGAAATGATAACCATAGTGAGACGATGTGTCGCGTGCATCAGTTGGGTTGCTACATTGAAGGTCAAGGTCACAACATGACCTTGCAGAAAAATCGTGTCTGGCCCATAACTTGGTTATTTAAAGTTGGATTTTACAACTATTTCAGAGAAATGATCACTATATTGAGACGACATGTCGCGTGCAACATTTGGGTCGCTACCTTGAAGGTAAAGGTCACAGCATAACCTTGCAGCAAAATCGTGTCCGGCCTCTAACTTTGTTATTTAAAGTCGGATTTTACAACTATTTCACAGATATGATCATCATATTGAAACAACAGATCACGCGCAACATTTGGGTCACTACCTTGAAGGTCAATGTCACAGCATGACCTTGCAGCAAAATCGTGTCCGGCCCATAATTTCGTTCTCTGAAGTTTGATTTGACATTTATTTGACAGAAATTAAAACCATATTGAAACGATTTGTCGCGTGTATCAATTGGGTTGCTACCTTGAAGGTCAAGGTAACAACATGACCTTGCAGCAAAATCGTGTCAGGCCCATAGCTTGGTTAAAGTCGGATTTTACAACTATTTCACAGAAATGATTAGCATATTGAGACGACATGTCGCGCGCAACATTTGGGTCGCTACCTTGAAGGTCAAGGTCACAGCATAACCTTGCAGCAAAATAGTGTCCGGCCCATAACTTCGTTATTACTTTTAAATAGAATATTAGTTGCACCTGGGTTTAAATTATGCGGTAGTTTAGCCTAACCCTACATTCCGTTGTGTTTGTGGCAATTTCATCGATTTGCAATAAGTGACTTTGATGTTTCAGCTTAATTATGTTAAATCTAAGTGATCATGAACTAAACATATATGATAAAGTTCTAATACGGCATTTACATAAACCGGCCTTGCTAAAGTAAATACCCGAACACACAATAATGCCATACTCACTTCTTATAAAAAGTTTTCTTTAAATGCGTTGTGTGGAAAAATACAGCTTAGAAATGTGAATAGACTTAAGATCTAATAAAGAAATATATGAATGTACAGAATTGTTACAAGAATAAATTTGTAACGTTTAAGAAGGTGTATGGCAAAAAAATATCTTCTAATCTTTACGGTCATTAAATAGACTATGCTGTTCGTCGATGTATGCTCAGGATCATAAATGAAATACTGCAAAATCCATATGTTTGACGTTTACATCAGTCAGTGAAAATATTTCATTTAAAATCAAAACAAACAAATAAACAAACAGAGATACCTCTATTAAATTGTTTTGATATTGACAATATTAACATGCAAGAAAAGTGCACGAAGAAAACGTTATTATATTTGTATTTATTTATCAAAGATAACGGTGTTTACATGAACAATATTCAGTTATTTGATTTTAGGACAATTATTTATATTATTCGAAAATATTAACAGTTTTTAATTTCTTATATTGTCATTGGGAAGATTAAACAAATCTCACATGACGCTTAAGCTTAAAGCTACACTAACAAAATTTCATAAAAAATGAAATAGCTATATTTCGTTAATTAAATATGATTCATATCGACTCCCGTTCTTATTTTTGTGTCCAGACAACCAAAATGAGTTTTATAAGCAATAAACCTACAACCTCATTATGGTGAAATCTTAAGTACAATTTCTATTTGCATGAGATACTCATCCGTACATAAATAGAAAATCAACAAACATTTTAAACTAGCAGTCCGAATTTAACGGTAAATTTCCGCATTATAATACAGTTGATGTTTTCATACACATTCAATCTTTTTATGAGATGATTACTTTTTTTGTAAACGACAGGGCTAATGCACTGTGAAACTAAAACTGTAAAAGTTTGTTTGCACAAGAATATCTCATATTTGCTGTTATCCGTTGCTTTTACCATTGTGACTTTACGCATACACGAGCTAATTATACAAGTCTTCATTGGCATGTTAAAATTCGTAAAGAACTTTAGTGTTACTTTTAAAATCATATCTTTTGAACAATTTTAATGAGATTTACAACAATGCTGTTGAAAATGTTAATGAAACTTTAGTATGCTTGGTTTTTAAGCCGACGGAAAAATATGTTTACATATTTTATATAATTTCACTTTAAAGGCCAATTAAGCCTCGAAATGATTTTACTTTTATTGCTCATAAAATGTGTCGCTAAGTACAAACTAACTCGATATTAACCATTTTGACTTAATTTAATGACAGTAATAGTTTACATTTCATATATAGCCCTGACATTCTTTATGATATGATCTCGAACATGATCTAAATCCCTATATTGGAAAAAGTATAAAACGCATGTTTGCCCATCCAAGAAAAGGAAGAACATGTTCTCATTTTGTTACAAAATTCATATTTTACAAGCTCATGTTACATGTTTAATTATGACTAAGGCCGTGCTAGGGGGGGGGGATGCGTGTATGGTAACTTGCACTTTCCAGTTCCTTTCATGAACAGACTCAGTCAAACCGAGCATGCAATATTTTCATATTGCTCAGTTAAATGTTTGTTTCAAATTTTTAGTGTTTCTTTATTTTCAGACCTTATGAATAGGTAAAATCTAAAATATATTTCAACTTCGATTTGCGTCAATGAGTAACCAAACTGTATTTTCCTTCAAAAAGGGGATAACTGTAATAAGTAACTAAATAATAAAATTTCAGCACATTTGCACCATGACAGGGGGAAATATGCAACAAAAGTGTTAAGGGGCAAATAACTGAAAGATAGGGTAATTATTTTTATCAATTTATTTTAAACAGTTACACTACAAAATACATGTCTTGCTTTCTTGAAAAGAATATTCTTGCGACATTTTAATGTGGTGTTGTGACATTTAGCGTAAAAGAAAATCATGTAACATTTAACGTTATTTTTGAGACATTGAACGATATAAAGATTGATAAAGGCGGATGTTACAATAAACGACAATGTAATGACAATGTGTGGTTAGTTCGATATTTAACGGTGTTGCGAGGTATAACAGGGTAAGACTAAAATACCACAAACACAACAATAGCCGCTACAATTAAGAAGGTTGAGATATCCTAAAATCACAATGTTTTGCCTACCTCAATCAAATTATATACGAAGCTATGTGATAACGGAAGTCATTAGTTATTATTGACTTCATTAGATTAGTATATCACTTGATTAGGAATTGAACACAAAACACAACAAAAGACCTTTACGGAAACTTTATAGAAGCGTACAATGAACGCATTGTTTGACAAGAAGACTTATTTATCAATCCTCATTTAATCAGATATTTTTTTTATTTTTTTATCAAGAAAGCATTGCTTGTTTACCAATATATGTTGTCTGGAAATAACGTTTGTTCGTTAGTAATGTTGGAAATATCAATGTTCTCTGGTTGATTAAGTAAATGTACTAGGGAGAGTACATTGTTGTCAAACATATATTATGATCTTATGTATCGTCTTTATATAGACATATTTTTACTCGTTGAAACAAGTCCTCTGGTTTGTTATATAATCAATTTCTATTGAAGTTCTAAAACTGTATTTCACAGTGTAATTAGGGTTTTATTAACGTAGTTTTTAACTTTTACGATTTCATGAAATACTTAAAACAAAATCTGTTAAATTATATTGGATTCCAAGTCATGTAGGTATACGAGGAAAAGAAAAAGTAGATGCTTTAGCTAAACAATCATTAAATTTTCAAAATACTGACTTATTGTTACCTGCTTGTGATTTTTGACCGGCTATAAATAAACTCGTATCATCTGAATGGAAAGCAAATTGGGACAATGCCGTTTTTAATAAACTTCACTTGGGCTTTCTTTAGGGATTCTTATTTCACTCTATTATTTCACGATATGAACCCATCTCTTGATGTTTCACCATCTCTATCTCTGTTAAACCGCCGTAATCAAACAGTTCTTATTCGATGCCGAATTGGACACACTAAAATTACCCACTCTTATCTCCTCACAAATGACAATGCCCCCTTCTGTGTAGCTTGTAGTCAAGCATTTTCTTCTTGAATGTCATGATTTTTCACAGGCTCGTAATAGAGTTTACTCTGTAAATTCACTCAAAGAACTTTTTAATACAATTCCATCAAAAAACATCATTGATTATTTGAAAGAGATAAACTTGTATTCTAGGATCTAATTGGCTCATTTTTATTGTCATTTACAAAGTTTAACATAACATTTTAAGCCTTTTATAGCATTCGGCACGTTATGGCCAGCTATGTGTTGACGTGCCGTAAAAATCTAAACAAACAAAACAATTTGTAACGTTATTTGATTCAACTAAATACTTACACACATGAGCACAACTATCTGAATCCTAACAGAAGCTCTGACAAAGGCGTCGGAAAATACAATTGTTTCATTAAGACTTGTTTTAATGTTTGTTTGCTTGAGCATCTTAATGTTTGTTTGCTTGAGCATCTGTATCATATACAGAGCAGAATTTTTGTCCCTGATACATTTACAAAGAAATGCATTTATGTTTGTAAATCGGGAGCGTCCGGAAATAAGTTTTGAGAACCATAAGAATTTCTTACTTTACGCATAACAATGATAGCTGTCTTTAATTTGGGTTAGTGTTTGTGCAATGTTTTTTCGCATCAAAACCGGTAAACACCGCTGAAACCGATATTATTTCCATACTAACCAGACTCAGTAAGGGAGGTCACTAACGCTATTTTTCAAGTGGACAGTACTTCCGATGCAGATTATTGTATAACGATGTTCGTTATATTATAAAGTAAGTATAAGTTTTTGTCCACTGAAAGGCATGTAATAATTTCTACTAAACGTATTCATTTACTCTTGTCAAATCGCACAACTGCGGGCTATAACACTTAACATATTGTAAAGAACTCAACTGCGGTCTATTTATAAGGGTGGCAATTTTAACACCTTTCTAATGACTACAGTACTTATCAGATCAACAAGGGCCTATTTGTTTCATATTCTATCTTGTTTTGGTTTTACGGCGCACTTACACAATGTATTTCATACGGCGCCTAAATAGGAAAGATGATTTTGGCAATTTTCGTGAAGCGAAAAGGTACATAGACTTTATAAGTACGAACCAATTTAGTCGCTTTTTACGTACACTAGGGGTAAAACGGTGGCTGCAATCCTGGTCTCAACCCGTTAAGGTAATCCCTTCCGCCGCAAGGGGCAGTGGGGTCGGGGGCATAAATCTAAATCTTTATAACAAATATACGTTCAGCTTTCTCCCTTATCAACAACCTATGTCTGTATTGTGTACAATAATTAATGTTATTATTTGTATACATTTAATTGTGAAGTTGTTTGAAATACACTATGTTTAAACTAAAAAGGTTTCAATTTGATTGATTTAATATCTACATTTTTAAGAAATGTCAAGATTCAAAGTATAAATCGGTACATTTTTAATGGACTTGTCTTCAGTTAAAAACACAAATACTCACAACTATGAAAACAGTAATCAACGAGGCAAAACGTCGTTCATAGAATGCATTTTTCAGACAAATTTAAGCTTTGAGTTTTACACAATTTACATACACAATCAAAATCAAATAATGGTGATTATTCATTTTAATGTCACATTTGTGTTAAATTTAAAATAAATCTATTATATCTTGTTTCATTTCAAAACCACCATCTGATACTGAAATGCGAAAATTGTTCAAAAATAGTATTTGAAATGTAAAGGCTGTATTTAAGTCTTACAATATCGATCAATTTCCGTTCAACGTTACAACTGCGCATTTTTATTTCAGAGAAGCATATGTTTGTAAGATTATTGTGATTACACTGTATAACATTGTAATATCATTCGCATTGGAATTAAGCATGCAATGTTCAGTAGAATCATTCGCCATATTGGTGCATTCTTATGTCATTAGTTTATTGTGTTTGTCGGAGCGGGCTTATGAGGATTTTAAAGTTGACCAACACTATCTTGCTGTCAATACCTGTTTGGTTTCTAGAAAACATAATTATTATAGTCATCAGATCAAATTACTGATATTCATGATCAAAAATCAACACATATGTTTGTTTATAAATTACTGCATATTCAAAGGTTAATCCATACAATCAGTAAGACAGAGTTAACTCATTTTAATAGTAATAAACATATTATGTATTTTAAAATGATAAATAAATGTAGTTGAAATATATTGTCTTTATTGCTATCTCTTATGAACTATTACAGCAAGCTATAATTGCCAAAGGCATTATGATTAAATATAAATAAAAAACGATTTTTTAGATTTGTTAGCCTATGTGGCCAAGTATAATAATTATTACTTATATAGTTAAACTATATATTCAATGTAAAGACAAATATAGTTACTGTAACAAAAGCAATATATAGTGTTGGTAGGCTTGTACAAGTAAGTACTGTAACATGTACTTACATTTTTACCAGAGGATCATCACAGATGATACTTATTCACTTACATTCATGTAAATGCAAAAAAATGTCTACAAAAGTTTGTATGTGTATCAATTTCATATGCAGTTTGATGAAAATGAAGACATTGAAAATAAAAAAAGATGTAAACAATGCAAAAGCAGGGATTTAAATGAAGTGTTATATTGTTATACGTGACATGGCTATTGTTAGGCAGACTTGGTGTTGTTGTTATCAGATTTTTTGTTATCAGTACAAGAACAAGGTTGCGTTGAGTTTCCATTGTCTTCTTCTTTGAACTCATCATCTGAATCTGCAAATATGTCATGGGAGGCTGCAATATATTCTTTATGTATTCTTTAAACGCTTCTTTCAGCTTCTCCATCAGGTTGTGAGTTATTTTTTAAGACGGTTATAATCATTTAACACTTGATCTTTTTAATTTGCAATTTTGTTTCCTCCAATTCCAATTTTGCTGCCTACCTCTCCGAAATGCCTAACTTAGTACGTTTTATTTTCATTTTTCCCCATTTCTTTTCTTAAAATTTGGAGTTCTTGTCTTGTGTGTCAATTTATTTTGGTTCAATTGTGTTTGGAGTGTTTTTTGCCACCCTAACAACCCTTTTAATATCTGGAATTACTTCTATTTAATTGTGTTCCTTAGTTGCATTATTTTTTAGCTTGTAGTCTATTCCTAAAAGTTAAGTTCAAGGCCACGATCAATTTTAATCTGTTTACTGTCCATCGTCTATGATCTGAAAATAGAAGATGAGCGTTTATGATGATTTTAATAAAAATCAAAACTTCACGAATGTAACACCACATAACCTGTGTGTACTGTGAAATAATTTTATTTTTAAGGGTATGAATTTTGTGGTTTTGTTCAAAACAGCATGTTTGAACAGAATAAGAATGAATTTATGGATTTCATCTTTTGGGCATTAAATATATTAAATATATTTTACTTGTTTGTTGAGATTGAAATTTGTTGATTGAACACCAAAATTATTTCACCACAAATATTTATGATTTCACAGTATGTCACTCTGGAGGCAAAGGGTGCGACAATTTTTTTCATCTTATTGCAAATGTACACTACACTTATGCATGACAACTATATGCTACTATTAAAAATTATTTTTCCAAAATAGGCCTTAGCCATTTTAAATTCAAGATACTGATAAATAAATCATTAAGTGAAACCATTTAACATTGACATTTAATATAGTAATGAAGAAAAAAGTTATGATAATGAGTGAAAAAAATACCAAGGAAGCTGAAGCAGGAGATCCTTTAACAAACATCCTTTCTTCATATTTCTTTCAAAGTATTGCATGTAGTGTCATTGTAGGTGTAGGAATCAGTAGTTGCTGTTCCATGTCCTATTTTGGAATAAATGGTCTCATCTTTGAATTCATATGCAAGGTCTTGAATTGGTAAAATATTGTAAGAGATATTACAAACCTATTACTGTCTACACTAGCTTTAATTGCAAACTGCAGGTCAGCATCATTGTCTGCATCATTGTTGTCTGTGCAAGAGGTTCAACACCTAGACTGGCATTTATGGCCAACTGCAGATCAATGTCAGGATCTGCATCAGGGATATCTGCCTTCACTTGCTTACAGAGTTCATCATCTACAGCATCACCATTTACTGCTGTCTACATTTTTGTCATTCAATGTATCTGTACAAGGACGTCCCTTAAAAAATACTTCAGGGCATTTCAGTAAAACAGTAAAACAGTAAAAAAAAACCATAAATTCAGTTGTTTCGGGAATTTCTTACATAAATCAACACGTTTGTTATACGTTCATAACATTTTAAGCCTATTATAGCATTCGGCACGATATGACCAGTTATGTGTTGATGTGCCGTAAAAATCCAAACAAACATACGTTCATCTTAATGTTTTAACAGCGTTTTTCTCCACATTCATCGAAACAGTAATGTCAAAAAAATAGTTACAACTTTCACATTGAAGTAAATGTCCACTTGACCTTCTCGATTGACAATATATTAAGCAAATGTGTGCCAGTTTAAATTAATTTACTACTTAATGACACCATGGCCTTCATGTTTAAGTTATCATGGGGTTGCTACCAAGGCAAGACACCTGTTATTGCTGAATAACTAAAACACGTGGAGTAAAAACTCTGCTCATGTGTCATTAAGATTCACATTTAATTGTCTGTCTGTTGCCGTCAATTCCGTAATATAATGTATTTGTTGTGACCATGGTTCTTCACAGGAGCTACAGCAGATAATAAGGCGACTTAACAGAACTCGGCATCATATTACATTGCATAACAGACACAAAAACCTACACACAGATGGTGAACAAATCTCGCCGTAAATTACATGTTTTATTTTAAATTTGCAAAATGGAAAATGAAATACCCTGGTACGGCACCATTGATCTTTTGGATCAGAGGTGAAAGATGACATGAGGAAATTACAACACATAAACGCTTTAAAATGTTCAACTATTGACGATTAGCGACATTGTACATGCTGCAATTATGTGTTAATCTGTTTACAGTAAACTCCGCTTATAACGAACTCATTGGGACATTCAAAATCTGTTCCTTATATCCGGAGTTCCTTTTAAGCATATAGCGAATTAGTTCATTGTATCAAGAATTTTTATAGTGAACAGATTTACATATAACGAACTGATTATTTACCATCCTCCTCCATTTTGAAGAGCATTTGTTTAAGAAAAAAATAGTCATTTATTTCCTTTTAAGACACAATACTCGACAGCGTACTTTTGGAGTTTGAAAATTCTTTGCTATTTCAGATTTAGTTTTACTCTCTTTCTCAATTTCTCATAAAATATCATTTTTTGTTGCTATTCGTTTTTTTCCATGACTAAAAAAATAAACAAGATTTTCGATTTGTCCTTCCTAGTTTGGAGTTTTCAATGGATAAACAGGAATAGCATAATGTTGAAAACCGATTATAAATAATCAAAATTATTTTAATCGAGAAAAAACTATTAAAGAAAAGAAATAATGAAGAAATAATAGAATGAAAGGAATAATCGTTTTATCTTGGTGACAAGGACTCATTCCCAAAATATCCTAAATAGAAAACTATTACGTACTGCTATACAAATTTATTTTCACAGCTGTATTGAAGTACATACAACAATCAACGGTACATTCGGCCGAGTTTTAATGCGTGCCGATGAAAACGAAAAGCCGATACTTTGGAGTTCGTTATAAAGCGTAATTGTCTATACTTTTAACTAAATTTGGACTAAGAAATTAGTAAAATGTTAAAATTCGGGCCAAGAAAAATGTTCGTTATAACCGGAAGTTCGATATAACCGTGAATTTTACTGTAATTATATAGCTTTTTGTTTTCTTTTATCAGATCAATAATAAGCTGAACATCTCTCATTAACTTAACTATTTAAACGTGTCTTCTTATTAGTTGTTTGGTCGGGTCTGATATATTGATTTACGATTGACTTGGCAATGCGTTTGCTTTAATAATTTAAAAGATATGTTGTTTTTTTTTTGTTATTAAAAACAGCAATATTTGTGTAATGTACTTGACGCTTACGTTGCATAAATACTGTTTCAGACAATAATACATGCAATAAAGATCAGCAAAGACTTTTTAAAATAATTTATGTATGCTTCGATAACACGATTTCATTGTTATATTTTGAGATATTTTCTTTTTGAAAGGTTGAAATAAAAACTTTGGAATAAAACACCTAAAACTTCCCTAACATTTGCAAGTTATTGTTTAATTAATATATCTGTACATCTATCGGTTTGAATTTGTTGATTTTAGTTGCGTTAATATTGCATGCAATAAACTGACAAGTATTAAATAATTTACAATCAATTCTAGAAGGAGCATGTAAAATGTAACTTTAAGAAACCTTTTTGAATCAATTCCAGTGAAGGCATGCGGAGTTAAGGAGTTAACTGTGTCACATTGAAAATTCTATGATAATCGCCGTATGAACACATCTGCGGATGTCTCTAAATTCATAAATTCAACATTGTTTCGTGTTTAAATGTTGAATTTTGCTTAAGTCTGTGCTAGGAGGCGTGGACGGTAACTTGCACTTTCAAGTACCGTCCATGAACAGGCTCAATCAAACCGAGCCTGCAACATTGTCAATTTTGTCGTGTTTGGGCTATCTTTGGGGATTCTGTATTTCTCTATTTTTAATATTTTATTAGAAAGAAGTAAATGCCTATATTTTATTAGAAAGAAGTAAATGCCTACCTTAAACAATATGAAATATGTTGAATTTTTCTAACCAGAAAATATTTATTTGAAAATTGAGCACAGTTGTTAGACCATACTACAACTGTTATTGCTCACTAGCGAAATATTATTCTGCCCACATGTAATAAACATTTGCACTGATTTGTGTGCCCTGTTGACGTTTATCCCGTATCAAAATGCATTTGTTGCGACCAAGCAAATGGCAAAATGAAAAAGAAATGTATTATGAAATATTCAAATCAGTATTAGTAGTTGTATATATAAATTAGAAAAGAAAATCATAAGGAAGGCCAAAAACGACACAATTGGAAATGTTGTAGGCTCGGTTTGATTGAGCTTGTTAATTGACGATACTGGGAAGCCAATTCACCTACCCAAACACACCCCAGAGACATATAATATATATATATAATATATATAATATATATATTCAAGAATCTGAAACAAGCAAATGTCAAACGGTTATATAATATTTTGAATAAATTGAATATAAATGATTTATTAATGTGATTTGCCTTGATTGCCAGATTATACATAAGCTTAAAGCATAATTTTGTCGAAGTAGATGTTCAATATGCGCATTTGCATTTCCGTTCAGACTTTTGTATCAAGTACACTATCTCTGGAAGAAATACCGCCTCAGAAAATATTTGAAGAAATGTGCATTCAATCAATGCATTTGATTTCTCATGATCATATACCCTTGGATTAGTTTAAATGTATATGAATATTGATACTATCAAAGTAAATGTTCATTTCAAAGTATTTTATACATTAAAATGATAATTGTTGATAATTTCCGTAAGTGAATTTTTACCCTGCTTGAAATAAAAGTGATTAGGCAGTACAGGATTGATCAGACAGGCCTACATATCCGCATACAAAATCGAAATTGCTTTACCCTTTACACAATAGATGCGTTGTTTCTTGTAACCTGTTCGTTTCAAGTGAAACGTCTCGTCTGCATGCATTTGTAACATTATGTAGTCCATGACAAAATGTCATGTCTGTTCTGTGAATTTAATTACAAATTTCTCTATCAATAATTTCTAAAAATATGTTGATGGGTTTATGTGTTTAACTAACACATAATAAATTTCCTAAATTGATCAATTTATTTTACTAACACCTTATCATTTTTTGTGTAATTCTGAAAACAAATCCGAAATAGAGACAACATTACTGCGTTTTAAATAGTTACACTATATATAATTTCATTCAATTTAACACTTGCTACGAATTTTCATATACATTTTTTTCTGGAATTAAACATGTAAGAAAACAAAATTAAACAACAGATGATTTTTCTAAGCAAACATTTGAAGGAAAATACGGTACACAAATTTGTTTCATTTAGCCGCTGTTTATTTAGATACCTCCACGGGGGTCAAATAAATCTAGCAATTTACTATCTAAAACGTTGATTGATTTAACAAAAACAAGAAGTTCAGTTATTGCAACGATAACTGGTTAAAAGAAAATCATTTTGCAAAGAATTCATTACATATTTTTAAAGATATAAGTTGATTTACTTTTAAGAGGCGCTTATTGAATGAATTAATTTCTGATAAATACAAAAATAAAACTTGAAAACAATATATTGTGATTGGCAACTGTCTCCAGACGGTAAAAATGTTGCAGCTTCCAGTATCTAAGGGCTGTCAAATCTCTAAGTACTTTTTTAAAAAAGGTCCCGCTGCATGTATACACATTTGTCACAAATGTAAAGAGAAATGTTAAACAAACGGTATTTTGGTTTCTCATAACTGTAACTGCAGTTATTACAAAAAAGCTAAAGAAGCACAGATGGTTCAGTTATACGGCAAATATTCTGGAAAGGTACAGCAAAAATAAAAAAGGTTATGATGAATACATTGTTGAACCTTATGAGCCTTTAAATCATGTAGCAAACTATTAAACATGAAGTAATATTTTTGCGAGAACAGCTAATTGTACGAAAATTGACCATAATCTAAGGTCAAAATGATTATTGCCTGAAGCATCAGTACGTCAAATAAATAAATCTGGTCGCTCTAACAATCATTCAAGCATGAAAACATAGTTGCATTGGTGAAATTAAAGCTTCAGTCTAATTCGAAATCATTTTATGGATTGAATTTTCCAATTAAGTTGGTTGTTCATTCTAGTAATAGAAAAGATCTTCAAACTTTGGTAAATAAAATACATTTAAATGTAAAATAAGACAAAATACACGACATTTGATTAGTGCTAACCTTTCATCGGGCAAAACACATTTATATTTATATAGAAAACTTTTCAGTTGAAAATGCTGATTACTCAAATTATGTTTTAAAAAAAAGTATCTTAGACTTAATACAATATTACTTTATAAGGCTTTTGTGGACTCATGTTTCTAAGTAAGTAATCAATGTTCTTCTCTATAACTTAATGGTTTCCATAAGAACGTACCATTAACTCATTAGACTTAATACGAGTGTAGAAACAAGATAAATAGTGACCTTAGAGTGAAGATGATTTATCTTAAGAGATTAGTTTGCTTAGTCTTTTATAAATAAAAAAAAATATATCTAATAGCTTCGTTTGAACCAACAGTTGAATGTTAACAACACATAATTATGTAAATGGCTTTAAAGGTCACCATAGGAATAACAAAACTTTTAATACTAACTTAACATGGTCTATTCACATTATATATAAAAGTGTTGTGGTTATGGAAAATTGTATTTAAGAACATTGCAAAGTGCAGACAATGTAAGGAATTCAAATCCAGTTATGGTTAAAATTGAGTGTGTCAGCTTAATTAGTTAAATCAATAAACATTGGTATTTTTATATTCCCTTTGTTGCACTTCATAGTTTGAACTGGTGAACCGATGATGTGATATGATAAACAACATACTTTTTGAATTTGTTGAGTGGCAAGCTGCATATAAATACATTTTATATCCTATTATATACCATTTTGAACGTATTTTATTAACGTATAACGTCTACTGCCCTATGTCATTACTTAAATGTTTTCCTTAAAATTTGACGTTTGTCGGTTACCATTTGATTATTATATGAACTCTCAAAAACATCAATTAACCTCTTCTCACAAGCATGTGTTTATAAAAGATAATCAGATACTTGATTCCTTTTCTTCAGTCATTTTCTTTACGAAATAATACACAAAATATTTACCCCAAGTGAAACACAACTAACAAACAAACATAGAAAAACACATTTGCACTAAAAACCGATGAAGAAAATAGTTTTTTCAATCTTCATTTTGTATAATATTTAAAATCCTTTCGTCTACAAGCGGTATTAAAAATTCCGTAGATTGTATGTAAGTAACCAATTGAAATGATATCAATTAAAAAAAACAGTTATGTATATGACCAGACCGTTGTGACTGTGTTTCTGTTGTATTTTGGAAAAGTTTTAGTCATTGCCACGCACTTTGAACATTATGGTTGGCACACTGTGTTTTTAATGGTTGATAGTAATTTTCGTTACTTACGTATTAATTTGCGGGGTTTTCAGTGCCGCCTACGCTATTCATATGTGACTGTTGAGATAATATATCTTGGTATGTATACTTTGTATTAGTTGTATTACACGAGCTTCTGTTGAACGGAGTGTTCCTTTCGTTTCTTTGTTTACGGCGATATTTTAGACGTATATGTAATATTGCATATTTTGTATGCATGGAATTAAAATGGTATAATCTGGTGAATTAACTATTGCTACTGTCACATATATTTATTTTGTGCACAATACTTTTTTTAACTTGCAGGCTAAGCAGCACACACTTGAGAAAGAATTATTGATGCAGAATGTGATTAGTACCATATACTGGTGACTGTACATGGCATATAGCACATAGTACATAGCAGGTTTGACATGTGATTGATATGTATAAGGATGTGTAACATTAATGAACGTTTAAGTATTAAGGTATTTTGGCCACTAGTACTTGAGGAATTAATCATACTTTGATGATTTTGTTCAAATGCTGCTTATGTAATATGTATTTGAAATTCAATATTTTAATTATATAGTAATTGGTTGATGAAATGTATTTTTCAGGTCACCTGTTGTAACTTTGTGTAGCGTCATGTGCTTGTTTGTTTGTTTGTTTCATGTGTCAACAATCATTTGTATTTACTTGTTACAGACGAGTGTGAAAACAAATGAGAAGAGAATCCAACATCTGGGGTTTATTTTTCTAATATTTTTGTAAAAGCCCAAGAGTTACATATATATTTTTCAAACAAGATAGTTTGTATGATATGTGCAATCACTTATTGTTTCAAAACTGAAATATTTCAAACTGTTAAAACAAAATATTTTCCTGTTCATATCAGTGATGAGTTCTATACTGTATTGACAAAATTCATTAATTACATTATTTCTATCATCAAACATGTTGTAGCGAGCCATCCTTAGAGTAGTGCCAATTAAGACTTGGGTACGGGAATTGAGACAGATAATTTGTTCATGTTGTCTAACACCAGACAGTTTGACCTAGACTGACAGAAAAATGTAATATTTTATGTCTTTGTGAAGATTGGTGACGTCCTTGTGACAAACAATATCTTATGTTAGTAAAAATGTTTCCTTCTAAATGAATAAAACGGACGTTTTTATTTTACTAAATGGATTTACTTCTAAAAGCGTTAAGCCAATGTATTTCTTATGCTTCACCAAATAGCTTCGTGGTCATTAAGGATTATTACACAAAATGTTGCTACTCGTGATTCGTTACGAATTATTTCCTGACGTTTGTTTAAGTTAATAAATGGTAAAGCGTTGTTTTCCGTGATTTTATTTATAATTGAATATTTTGTCCCTTTTTACTTTTTGATAAGGTTTGCCAAAATTAGTCGCTTCAAACTATAACATTGTTTTTAGTTGTAAACTTGAAATACATTTCTAAAGAGCAGGTAGCCGTATAATTGGTTATCGTTTTTGTTGAAGAAAATCTCTCAAAGATTGCATTGAAGTTGTCCCTTATCAAAGTTGACATGTATTTCTAAGGGTCCAGAAAGACGAATAACAAGTAAGAAAATGCAATTAACAATGAACAATTGATATTTTTACACGGGGTGATTCCAAAATAAAACATGTACATCTAATTTATTTTATTTTATATGAAGGATGAAAGAACGAACACAACTTGATGTAGATAAAGTCGATTACACGAATCAAATTAAAATATCAGCTGTTTATGATTAAGTAAGGGGTGTCCGTGGTCGAGTGGTCAAGGTCGTTTACTCAACACCACTTGCCTCTCAAGGCTGTGGATTTGAATCTCGACAGGAATTTTGTATTCTTTCGTGTGAGGAAGCTATCCAGCGAGGTTACGGAATGCCGATGATTGTTCTACTCGGTTATCCGTTCGTGCACAGCACAGGAATTTGAAATTCTATCAAATAACCAATATTGATGATAATATCCAAATATACACCCTAAATACTATAAATAAACACAAGGAATGAAATGCCTTTTCCCCACACAAACATAATTTACGCCGAACAAATCAACAAAACAACGGATCAAAATATTCTATCTGGCCATTTCGATAAACAATACATAAATGCATCAAATACCACCGATAACTTTTTTTAATCGCGTAGCTATGTAGGAATAATTCAACATTTTCTGATTATTTCCCACGATCTGAGTTTGTCGCCGACTCCATTTCGTGACGTCACTGGATGTTGATTCGAGGAGAATAATATTTAGTAAAATTATTTTTAACAAGTTCCAAAAATAACAAGTTTGCAAGTAAAATACTGTCAAACTAGAACAAATGACTGATTTCTTTCTTACGACATGGCTGAATTTATTTGCTGGGCCATATCAAATAGAGTACTCAAAATTTTTTTTAAAACGAAAGTACTATTTCAAAGATTTACCGTTCTTGTTTGGGGTTTCCCTTTCAAATGTATTTATAAAAGTAATTTGTTAAAAAGGTTTTACATGAAGATGTTTAAATCTATTTACATAGAATAATTTGTATAAAAGTTTTATACATACCTGTTATTTTTTGGAACTTATTAAAAAAAAAATAATAAATATTATTCTCCTCGAATCAAAATCCAGTGACGTCACGGAATGGTGTCGGCGACAAAATCAGATAGCGGGAAATAATCAGAAAATGTTGAATTATACCTTAACAGCTACGCGATTTTAAAAAGTTATCGGTGGTATTTGATGCATTTATGTATTGTTTATCGAAATGGCCAGATAGAATATTTTGATCCGTTGTTTTGTTGATTTGTTCGGCGTAAATTATGTTGGGATGGGGAAATGCGTTTCATTCCTTGTGTTTATTTATAGTATATAGGGGGTATATTTGGATATTATCATTAATATTGGTTATTTGATAGAATTTCAAGTTCCTGTGTGCACAGAAAGCATAGAAAGCAAGTCTGGCATATGAGGTCTTCTACCTCCAAAAGTAAAGCTGAAAGTCGCCATATGACCTATGCTGTATTAGTGCGATGTAAAACTAAACCGTAAATCATAGGTAAGTGGACACTACTGTGAATCACAATCGCATCTTTTCGGCCCTTTCTGTCAATAATTAGATTAGAACCTCGAACACTAATAATATTAAGAATACACAGAACGCATACGGTATAGGGTCTAACCTACGCTAAAAGGTGAACATACAAGCACATAGTAATGTAATACTAGGAGCTGTTGACTCCAATATATCGAGTAAAGGACCACCTAAATTAAGTAAACTTTAGCTATTAAAGTAACCACTACATTATCTGTACATGTATACTTATAATTATAGTAACAGAAACACTTAACATGCAATCAAATAGTAATTTAATATCAGTTGTTGACTATGTTAATTCCGTAAATTTATAGATCGCTAGGTAAACCATTAGGTAAAATAGTATCACATTTGCTCAAGCATTATACCCAAAACGTTTATTAAAGCAGTCTCATTAGGTGCTCTTTAATAGTTTAATAAATCATTTAATGTCAGTTACTTTTCTAGAAGATATAATAGTTTCATCTTTTTACATGTATTCACGAGACGAATATATGCCGGAGGATTGGACATGCTTTTGAATTCGAAAATATACTGACATGAGTGCTCATAAACTATAAAAGAACGCCTAATTAGCCTGCTTCGAATATCTTTGCAATAAATGATGGTAGAAGAATGACATAATTCGCCAATCTTGGATATTGCATGCTATAGACCAAATAAATCTTATTCAAATGATGCACATACCGACAATGTAATAGCAATAATCTGATATACGATTTACTTATTCGAAATAAAGGGATACTCAGGGAAATTAATGACGAAAATATGTTCTCAAATCACGCTAAAATGATTTTTTTAAAGCCCCTGCATATATTTCTGTTTAAATTCTATGTTTGTTTTAGTTCGAAGCGTAAATATTTCTATACATGAATATCGAAATTCAGACGCCGACATTAGCACCGAGTAGATTAAAAACAAGGGATATGTGAAACATATGGTATTAATGTTTAAAGGTAACATTAAACTGTCAAATACAGGAATATGTTTTGAAGAGTACACAACTTGCGGAAGGGGAGCACAGTATGATCACCACTCTAGAAATGGCATGTGTAGTATCCCTTGCAAAATAGTTAAAAGATTTAACGGATTTATTTATGAAATGGAAATATAATTTAAGTCTCGAATTAACATACGGTGAGAAATAAACGTGTAGTAAAATATGAAACAGTGCGTGGTTCAGCTAAAATGCGTCTCTTTAATTTTCTTGATTGTTGTGCCCCCTCCTTGTTTTATTTATTGTACTGCTGGGCTCCTTGTCGTTTGCCGTGTGTTGTTAGAATTGAATTCCGCTCTTTTTTGCTGATGATTTGAATAAAAAACCGCATCATTATTACTTGGGAATGCACAAGAGTAATCCAGAGTCATAGAAGAAATTAGAAACATAAGCAACAATACAACAGTATCCAATACCTCTTAAAACACACGCATTTATCATGTTCATTTCATTATATTTTATACAATTTATAACAATTCATATATACATGTATTTTTGACGATTGTATATCGAAAATGATACAAGGGTACTTGAGCAGTACTTCTATGGTAAACAATTAAACCATTGTATGTGTTTTTAGTATTCTATTCTATATCTGTTGTGGTTTAAAGTAATTAACTGTTTGTCATATCACCTTTATGTAAACTTAAAGACTGGCCTTAGTAGATACATTTGATTGAAAAAAGTAAATCTACAAAAAACGTCATTAGAAACGAAAAATTGTCGATCCCTAAACTACATAATGAGGTAATTTTGTTAAAGAACAAAAAATACATTCATTTCTTGGCAATCTTTTGTTAAGTATAGCAATCGTTTGGGGAAGATTTCCCGCATCAAATTATTTTATAGGCTAACAAATCAAACCTATTGAAGAATCGTTTAGATTTTTCTCTGAAACAGTTAGAACCTCAGACACATTGTCTAGCTTGGTCTGAGATGCATCAGTTTACCTTTTGTAATTATATCTTAACTTCAGACAGACACGAGGGAAATATTTTTGTCTCTTTTCTATCAAATGCCAAGCTGTTGAGACATTTTGTCATTAACACTATAGATAATGACCTACAAAGCAGGCGCCATTAAGTGAAATGCGTACATGCAGTTAAACTGTCATTCAGATATTAGCAAATCAGGCCAAGCTTTCTGTGATACTTATTAAGGCAGATTCAGTACTCGAATGTTGTTTATATATTTGGCCTTCAACTCTCGCTCATATTCATTTCCTTGATACACGCGATAGTCATTTATTATATATTTCAAGTAAATAATGACATGCTCTCATCACTACAAATATTGAGGGTATCAGTATAAGTTGAGGGAAAAGGGAAACATATTTTTTTCTGTTCACAGTTTGGATAATCTGTTAAGTTCTTCGTGATGTGGTGACCATATGGCTGTTTGCATTACAATTTAGAATAAAAACAGGTGTTATTATAAACACACTTTATTTTCAAACAATTTATATGCAATCAATGTAAATAAAGATTCATATAAATGTCGAAAGCCGATGTAACTTTGAATAAAGGTTCAAAACGTTATAACGCAATGCAACATCAGAGGCCTGAAATAGGTATTTAAAAATGGGTTATACAATAAATCATATAATATACATATAACTTCCATTATGTGCTGCTGTCACGGATCAATTTGTATTAAAACCTTCTATACAATTAACAGACAGGCTGTTAACACTTTCCAAAATTATGTACTGAGGTTTATTTACATGATGTGACATTTATGTCAAAATAACAATGAATATGTTATATCTTGTTTCAACTGAAGACCATCATCATATCTTAAAATGTAAAGAAATACACAATAAAACAATTTGCAATCTGACAGACTACAATCAAGTTTTACAGTATCAGTCTTAATTGAATGATCAATTTCCGAGCAGCTTAATAACTGCACATTTTTAAAGGGACAAACAGGCAAGCTTAAGGAAGAAAATGGTAGTTTCCTAACTTGACACACGTGGGTCAGATTATAGCGTTAACTGTTCACAATATTTGCCACAGTGAACTCTGGAAATGTTAAAGAATATGTAAAATGATTGGATAATACTTGTTTCAATTATGCAATATCCACAATATCTGTTATTGTAACCTCGATGGATTGTTCAAGTCACATGACTTGTTTTAAATCTACTCAGTGATTATGTCGTCGTCTACATTTCGTTGAACATGCATAGATATATTTACGCTTCAAACTAAAACAAACATAGAATGTATACAAAATACTTTACATAATGTCTTTTGAGCGTGATTTGTGTACACAAGATCATTTAAAAATGTTTGCCATTAATTTGCTTGAGTATCCTTTTAATTCGAAGAAGTAAATCGTTTGTCAGATTATTGCTATTACATTGTCGGTACGTGCATCATTTAAATAAAATTTGCATTGGTCTATAGCATGCAAAATAATCAATCGACAGATTTACAAATTATATCATTCTTTTATCATCATTAAGAGTAAATATTGTCGAAGCAGGCTAATTAGGCGTTCTTTTATAGTTTATGAACACTAATTTCATTTTACTTTCAATTCAAATGCATATAATAGTACAATCCTTCTGGAAACAGAAGAAACTTTTATATCATCTAGAAAGGTTATTGACATTAAATAATGTATAAAACTATAAAAGAGCACCCGAATGAACATACTCAAAATCTCCTGACATTGAATTACTATTTGATTACATGTTAAGTGTTTTTTTACCATAATAATAAGTATTAACATAATGAAGTGTCTCCTTTTATAGCTTAAGTTTAATTTAGCTGGACCTTTACTCAATATATTGGAGTCAACAACTCACAGCATTAAATTACTATGTGTTAACATGTTCGCTGTCTTAGCGTAGGTTAGACCGTATACCGTTTGTGTTCTGTGTTTTCTCAATTCTTATTAGTGTTCGAGGTTCTAATCCAATCTTTGACAGAAAGGGCCGAAAAGATTCGATTCTGACTCAGAGTTGTGCGCACTTACTTATGATTTACGGTTTCGTTTTTTATTGTTTAATTTTATTTTAAGATTTAGTTTTACGTTGCAATAGGCCATATGGCGACTTTCCAGCTTTACTGTTGGAGCAAGAAGACCTCATATGCCATTCCTTTCTTTTTATGCACGAACGGATAACCGAGTAGAACAATCGGCATTCCGTCAGCTAGCTGGATAACTTTCTCACATGACAGAATACAAAGTTCCTGTCGAAATTCAAACACGCAGCCGTGAGAGGCAAGTGGTTTTGAGTCAACGACCATAACCACTCGACCACGGACGACCCTTACGTAATCCTAAACAGCTGATATTTAAATTTGATTCCGGTAATCGACTTTGTTAACATCAAGTTTTGTTCGTTCTTTCATCCTTCATATAAACTAGATAGATTTAATGTAAATGTAAATAATAATGGATGTGCGCGATATAGTTATGAAATATGATAAACAAGATCAACAAGGAAAGGTGGCGTTCAATGAACGCAACACCCACCCGACCAAGCAACAAGAGCCAGTGGCAAGGAGCCCAGGGGGACCCCAAAGCAAAAACAGGACAGGGCACAAGGGCATGGGCAGGCTAACTACTAAAATCATAAATAATTACATTTATGTTATTTACTGATAAGGAACTAAAAGAAAACAAATAAATGATTGAAAAATAATGTCCATAATGTCAAAGGGCACAGGGGAAGGGGACAGGAGACCCGGGGAAGGGAGGGGATAAATAAAATAAATAAAAACTAGTGGCAAAGGGGAAGATACTTACCGTAGACGAGAAAACAACAAGGAACACAAGTGTCACCAAAACAGTATGAGACAACATAAGACATACATGTGAGGAACACAGAGGGGTGTGGCCTTGGAACGGTCAGTAGCACAAATACTGCTGGGGAGTTTAAACCGGTTAATGGTGCACCAAACCTCGCTCTTAGCCCCACCATGTTCCTATAAACAAGACAATGTAAATAAAATGAATCCCCGCCAAGTGAAATTCTAACAGTTGTTATGGTTACAAAAGGTTAAATAAGTAAAACACCAAAATGATCATGTAGAAACATATAAAAGTAAACCCAATGACCATAACAAAAGTACTCGATGTCTTAAAGGAAGACAGAGCAACAAGTAAATCACCTACAAGGGCCCGACGAAGCAAGACAGAAGACAAACATTAAGACAATTCAGTCCCAGAGGGCTTTAAGAACTGTCCATCATAGAGTATCCCGCTTGGTCCGTCAGATGTAAGCAAAAGAGGAAAGCGTAGCGTCCAACTGTAAATGGGTTGAACACTAAGCATGCGGTATGTCTTAGAATAGTAGAGTCATAACCCCTTTTAATAAAACGTTTAATAATTTCAGTAAACACAACAGAAAAATTACATTGACCCAATATCTTACGAAGTTTGTAGACAACAACCCCGTAAAAATCAGGCTGGCTAATCCCTTGTCGCAGAAGTGTTTTTAGATCACTTTTGAATTTTGAAATTAAATCAAGGTTACGATTGTTAAATTCTGTAAAATATTTACGTAATTTATAATAGCGGTAGCCCTGTTTGAGTATTTTACCGTAATGAAAATATTTCGCTCGTTAAAATACTTCACGTTGCTACAAACACGGTCATCTATAAAATTTTGTATTAAACATATTGAAAGTAATAACCCTTTAATACAAAAGCAAATCAAACTACAATTCTATATAATTATATCCCATAAATGAGCTCAAATCATCCTCTGATAATGTTCTATGAAGTACTTGTAGTAATGCAATATAGCTTTTATTAGCGGACGTTTCCGTTGTAAGTACATGCAATTCAATAATCACAATATACAGTGTAAAATCATAACCCAAAGGACATGACAATGGTATGTACAATCGTTTTTTAAGGGAAAAAACCAAACAGAAATTTCATTCCTTTATCATTATGGTGACAAGGTGAAAGGAAATTCTATTCCTTTTCAGAACGACTCCCTCGACATTCGCATTACAATAAAGATACAATTACATAGAGTTCGTGCATAGTGTCATGATCATAAAACTGCTTGATGTTTCTGCTTAGATCTCTATTTAACTTGCAACAGAAAACATGACTAGTGGTAGGAAGCCTAAAAGAAATTAGAAGTGCTTTAATGTTCAAATAAATAAGAATTTATTCGTTAAAATCGCTTGCATTTGTGTGGTCATATAGCAGACAAAATAGTTTATTGTTAACTACAAAACGTGAATGTAACTGACAATTTCAGGTGGACTGATTTATGAAAGTTTGATTTTATGTCACACGTTGCTTTAAAATATGTATATGACCGAAAATGTTTTGTTTACCTAAACAATTTCTGACATTTATTTCATAATCTGTTTCTGACTTCATCAAACAAGTACATGACTTGACTAAGACTTGAAAACAAAACGTAACAAAAAGCCATTTACCGAGACTAAAAAGAAGAGTACAATGAACTGCTTGTGCGACAGGAAGACTGGTGTCTCATTCCTTATTTAACCAGATAATATTTCCTTTTGAATAAAAAAGCGTTGCAAATTTACTTACTTACCACGTCTGAGAATGACACTTTTTTCATTTTCAAAGAAGAGAAATTCTGCCGTATTCTTACTGATTTAGTAAATTTTCTAAAGATAATTGTTTTGTCTATTGTGATCTCTCTAGCTTATAAAGAAATGTTGTTACACCGCTGAACGTTTAGTTAAATGTCCAATCGCTAGTGAAGTTCTCAGTCTGTATCTGATTTGGCCTCAATATGATAAATACATCTTTTTCAGAATTCAAAATGTCTTGATGCATGACAAGGTAATGGGCCGGACAAATTTTTTATTGCTGTGTAGTCACCTTTTAATGTGAATTTGGCCTTGGAAATAGGGGTATTGGTCGTGCGGGGATTACGTTCATTGAACGCCGCTATTCCTTGTTGATCTTGTCTATCATATTTTGTGCATGACACACTTTCTCATCATGCTACATACTTGCGCTTAAGTAATAAAATGTCTATTGATGTTTGACAGTTATTTGTCAGAATTCTTTTTTCGCATTGCTGACAAATGGCCTCTTAGTGTGACCTTGACCTTGGGGCTTATGGGGACTATGTCTTGCATTTGACACACCGTCTCAGCATGCTACACTTGGTGCAATATCACTTAAAATCTCTTGATGCATGACCCGGACAAGATATTCTAATTGCTAACCTTGACTCTTAATGTGTCCTCGATCTTGGAACCAGGAGTCAAGGTTGAGCATGGTCTTGAATTGTATTTCAATTTAAAAATTGAACAAATATGCCGGGTTTGAAGTGATTGAAATTTGCAGACCTTATCGAAAAAGTAACAAGGGGCCCAGAAGGCCCTGGTTCGCTCACCTGGGAAAAAGGTCAAAGTTCCCTTTTCACCCCAAAAGCACAATTTGAAAAAAGGACTTATTCTAGCTCAGCCATTTTATTAAACAGTTCAGCCAGTCACTGAGAGAGGTGAACTTATGAAAAGATGACAGAAAAAGAGAAGGAAAACAAATATTTAATCTAGCTGGGGATTGAACCGTCGACCTCGATACCCTGGAGCGAGACAAATTTAACCCTCTTGGTAGACATACACTACAACATGTTTCATGCTAAATATCTAAGCTCTACCTCTTTTTGATCTTCACAAGAAAATTTTACTTTATACATATAAGGAAAATCAATGATTCGTGGGGCCGGGCCAATTTTATCCTAAGGGTTTCTTTTTAACAAACTTGGTAGTAATCTACTAGAATATGTTTTATGCCAAATATTTAAGCTATAACTCTTTAGGATTTTCACACAAAAGAATTAAGTCCTTACTTTATACATGTATATATAAGAAAAATCAATGACCCCTGGGGCCGGGCCAAATTTGACCCTTGGGCATTTATTTGTACAAACTTGGTAGATATCCACTAGAAGATGTTTCATGCCAAATATCTAATCTATATTGCTTTTGGATTGTTACAAGAGATTCTGTAAGTTTTGACTATATACATATAACGACGAACAATGGGCCATCACAAAAACTCATCTTGAGGACAAAAGGGGGCAACATATTTAATTATAAAGGAAATCACGAAACAAAAAACACATATTCATTAAACAAATGGTATAAGGCCGATTGGCTTTGCAATATGTAAGACACAGGCCAATTTTCAATTAGCAGACAAAAAAGGAAAGAATAAACCAGTAGCCAGAAACGCTAGTCTAGGAATAATTATAGATGTGCGTGATCTAGTTATATAAACACCCTCATCTACTGATTTTTGTATTTTTCTATTCATTTAAAAAACAAAAAGGTAAAAACCATTTAATTCAAAAGCAAATCAACGTATATTTCTCTATAATTATATCCCATAAATGTGCTCAAATTATCCTTTGATAGTGTTCTTAAAAGTACATGTAATAAATGTAATATAGCTTTTATAAGCGGGCAATCCTTTTTTTTTCCAAAGTAAATTCAAACAATTTAATATTCACAAGATACAGTGTAACACAATAACCCAAAGGACCTGAAAATGATATATACACTCGTATTTTAAGGGACAAAGGTGACAGAAATTTTATTCCTTTGTCATTTGCATAACAATATAGAGTTCGTGCATAATGCTAAGATCATAAAACTGCTTGATGGTTTGCTTAGATCTATATTTAATTTGCAGCAGAAACAATGACTTGTGGTAGGAACCCTAAAAGTACTTGAAAGTGCTCTCATATTCATATAAACAAGTTTTTAATTGAATAGAAATCTTCTATAATCTTTTTGTTGTCAAATAGCAGACACAATAGTTTATTGTCAAAAAAAGAATGTGTATGTAACGGACACTTTTTATGTGGACTGATTGATGAAAGTTTAATTTTATGTCAGACGATGTTTTGAAATATGTATATGACAGACAATGAAATACATGTACAATTGTTGCCCAAATACTTGTTTTAAGTTCGTTATCTTTAGCATATGTATCCGGCACACAGCAGATATTTTTCTCCCTGATAAATTTACAAAGAAAGGCATGTTAGATTATGAAATCAGAAGCGTCCCGAATTTAGTTTTGAGAAGAACCTTAAGAATTTCTTACATTAAACATAACAATGATAACTGTCTTTAACTTTAGGTTAGTTCTTGTGCAATGTTTTTTCGCATCACGACCGGTTTTAAATAACCAATAAACACCGCTGAAACCGATCTTATTTCAATACTAACAGACAAATAAGGGAGATCACGAACGCTATTTTTCAAGCGGATATTAGTTCCGCTGCAGATTTTCGTATAACGATGTTCGATACATTATAAAGTATAATTTCACTGTCCACAGAAAGGCATGTAATAATTTCTACCAAACATATTAATTTACTCTTGTCAATTGACACTTTAAATGTTGTAAAGAATACAACAACTATCATTCCCTAACGATCTTTTTATAAAAGTGACCATTTTAACAACTTTCTAGTGTTAGATAAATACACACATTTTGCGAGGGCTTATTTTGTTCTATTTATTTTTGGTTTTACGGCGCGCCAAAACAGTGTATGTCATAATGACGCCTAAATAGGAAATATTATTTTGGCAATGTTTGTGTTGTCTTGGTTAGGTTCTGGTTATTTAAAAGGATCCAAAACATAAAAAGAAACACCATGTAGCAGTTCTACTTCAAGTTGATATTATTTTATAGATAAAACACCTGATATGTCACATATATTATACATCATGATCAATGTCCATTTCACTTCATAAACTAGATCTACTCCTCTCCAATTCTCCAAACATAACTTACAAGGTGATTTACAAGGTGACCTGTAAAATACATTACAAATCCTTACTTCAAGTAATACATATATAACTTGCAATGTAATACATTACAATCTCTGAAACAAATCATTCATCTTCTCAAATAAGTCATACATAAACATTAAAGAATGCCTTTAATATAAAGTAAGTGGAAACTAGTGGCTTACACTCTTATTAGCTAAAATGTGATAACAAGATCGACAAGGAAAGGCGGCATTCGATGAACACAGCCCCCACCCGACCCAGCAACAAGCGCCAGCGGCAAGGAGCCCAGGAGGACTCCAAAGAAAAACAGGACAGGGCACAAGGCAGAGTACGGGCAGGAAAACCACTAAACCTTAACATAGAAGTTTGAATATTACAATTTACATATAAAGTTATCATCTGTTAAAAACAATATAGTCACATCATACATGTACAATAACAATAATTTAACTCACCAGTGTATGGCACTGTCCACAAGTATAACTAACACCTGTACAAACTCTCAACCGCCTCTTCACACTGTGACTATCAGTAAAACTGTAAATTTAGAGGTTATATAAAAACATGTGATAAGATATTGAAGATATCAAGTGATATTTAGATTTGTTAAAGAAAGTATTGATAGTTTCATGATACATAAATTCTATGTATTAAATAAGTTACCAAAAGCTCACGATTAAATTAACACTCATTACTAAAGATGGATTTAAACAACAGTAGGTCAAAACATACCTCTATACAATTAATCCATTTTACAATATACCATACCTATTCAACATATAAACGAAAATAAAATAGCCAGAAGATGTCAAACACATCTACCCTCCAAAAACTTGAACTATACTCAGCTTAGACGGAAACGATACCTCGACCAATGAAAATCAAGAATTAAAAATAGAACCATTCAGAACGAGGCTAAAAACTAATATATTTACCAAACACGGAATAACCCTGATAAAACTCGGACCTGTCACATTTGGGTGTTACAAACTTAAAGCAACTCCATCTCACCTGCTGGAGCAAGAAGATGCATAAACTCCATTGGTTCAATCCCATTAACCCGCACTTAACCATCATACAGGTTTAAACAGTGGCTGTAATTCAGGTGCCTCAACCGTTAAAGGCAACACCTTTCCGCTGCAAAGGGCAGAAGGGTGGAGAGGGGCATAAATTCAACAGTATTTTGGGTATAAAGAACAATATACTTATGTTACATAATGCTTACATAAAAACAGGAAAATATATCTCTAGATACAATCTCTTGATATACTTTCTCTTGATACAGCCAACCCTCCTTGTGAGTGATATAAGCCTGCTGTTCTTTAACAAAAATGTTTACTAAAATATTCAAAGGATACATAACTAAGCAAAATAAGTAATTGGCTACTTGCATTGTAGAAATGTATTTCAATTTTATAATTGAACAATTACTTCAGGTTTGAAGTTATTAAACATTTGGCAGAATTTGAGAAATTGACCTGAGCAAGAACAAAGTCCACACTGTTTGAAGTCGTTCATACCTACATTCAACAAAGCAGGAGACTCTCTTGAGTAAATTAACATCAACTCATATTATCTGTTTGCTTCCTAATCAAACTATCTGAATAATCCTTATTTTAGGTATTTCTTTTTGTTCTATTATTGAAAGTTTCTCCCTTATTGTATTTCTTTCTGCCTTAATCTAATTCATTTCTTTTTAACTCTATTTAACAAACTGTTGCGGTTTTGTATTATCAATATTTTGTTTCTTTGTTATATATATATTTGCTCTTGGTTGTTATTAAATGTTTCTGGCCCAATCCTGTTCAACAATTCATGCCTGTATTGTGTACAATAATAATTATTATTATATGTATATGTTTTAATATGAAGTTGTTAACTATATATAAACTAAAAATGGTTTCAATTTGATTTAATATCTACATTTTTAAAACTGTCATATTCAGAGTATAAAACCGTACATATTTAATGGAATGTTTTCATTTAAAAACACAAATACACAACACATTTTGAGAATAGTAAACAACAAGGCAGAATTATCAAATGGCGATTAAACATGTAGTACCTAACCAGTGTTTATTAGCAGTTAAACACGTTTTTCTTTCTTTGTGTATAGTGACAAAAAAGAGTGTAAGATTAAAGTTTTAATCTTTTTATCCAGATATATCGGTTTCTGTGAACATCATATATTACAACTTGACCGTGAATGTACAAAATATAAATGCACTGTCCACTGAAAGACATGTACAAACTTATACTAAACATATTTATTTACACTTGTCACATTGCACAACTTTTGACTGCGGGCTATAACAGTTTAATTATTGTTATAATTTAACAGCTACCATTCAATTACGGTCTATTCATAAAGGAGGGAATTTTATCCCCATTCTAGTGACTACATGTCAGGTCAACACACAATTTTACTGTATGTATACATATGCTCTTCACATTATAACGAGGACATATTATACTGAAAGCACTTGGTAGTTATGAACAGTTATTTTGTGGAAAACAATCCCTGTGATAATGTATTAATCTTTGGATCTATGGAGTTTCATAAAGTTCCTGACATGTAAAGGAGCTTTACAAAAACAACATTTGAAAATGCGAACGTGTATGCCTAGCATTTTTACTGTATCCATGTACTTCTAATTACATGTACATGCCTCTTTATCTAATCTTCAAACCGAAGGTTTCCGCTCAACATGTCTAAAATTATGGCAACGAACAACCTCCATATGGATCAAGACTATTTTAATTAAGAGAACAAGATGTATATTATTTTACGCAAGAAACACAAGGGTAGTTTAAACATTGGCACTGAATACCGTTAAATAATACTTCATACATTTTTTGTTGTATTTGTGGTACTTTTAGTTATTTTAATTTTGCGATTTTTTGTTTTGTTTGGGGGTTCCAGTATTCCGTGCTCACCGTGCATATCCAGTAACGCTGAAATGTGCAATTAACGTAAAGGTAACGCCGAATCTGTGTAATGTTATCACCAAAACGAATAACACAGTAAGAAAACGAAGCAAAATATTCATGTCTTTAATATTTTTTTAGAATAAAATAAGCGCATTATACTTTAACCAGTATTTCAATTTTTGCTAGTAATATGTTTACCTTTTTAGATCGTTCGTGAAAAAGACAATTTGAATACTGTTTTGAATGTGCGTTTGTGTTTCGTCAAATAAATATGTACATTTAAAACATTTAAAACTTTACTTTTTCATATTCTGTATACCTAACTCACTTGTCAAACTAAAAGCGTCGTATAACAATAGAAGGAAGCTGGTAAAATAAGATTTAGCGACTTTTAATGAGATAACCACCGTTGCTTCAGTGCATCATTCACGAGTTCGGCGTTACCTCGTAAAATGGTCCATTTTCTAATTGCAGTGCTCGTTTTAGCCACTAAATTGCGCAATTCTTCGTTACTTTTGCACAATTTCACCGTTATTTGAACATTCCTGCGTTACTGGGTATACGCGGGGGTACTGAAATAATATTTAAACACCCTTAGATATGCTGCTTGCTTTTTAAAATTGTCTTGTATCAGCTTGTCTGTAATGTACAAGCTTAATAACCTCTGATCCTTTTTTTGTGCCCCCACGTTAGTGGCGGGCATTTAGATTTACCCTTGTCCGTCCGTCCGTCCGTCCTTCCGTCCGTCCGTCCGTTCACTTTTGTGTCGCACGTAGCTCAAAAAGTATTTGACCTAGAGTCATAAAACTTTACAGGAATGTTGATCAGCATGTGTAGTTGTGCACCTGGGTAATTTTGTCTGGATATTTTTAGTATTTTCAGAGTTATTGCCCTTGACTTAGTAAAATTTTGCAATTTTCAACATGTGTCGCACGTAACTCAAAAAGTATTTGACCAAGAGTCATGAAACTTTACAGGAATATTGATCAGCATGTGCAGTTGTGCACCAGGTATTTTTGTCTGGATTTATTTAGTATTTTTAGAGTTATTGCCCTTCACTTAGAAAATTTTTGCAATTTGTGTCGCAAGTTACTCAAAAAGGATTTGACATAGTCATTTAACCTTATTGGCAGGTTGCTCACCATATTTAGATTTGCACCTGGGGTTTCGCTTGTGGATTTATCCAGTATTTGTAGAGTTATTTCCCTTGACTTAGTAAAAAGATTGACAGAACAGTGGCGCGGTTGGGGCACCCGTGTCCTATGGACACATTTCTAGTTGTTTAATTGCGCTTATCCTTTAATATGCCACTTTTCTTTGAATGATACGAAACAGTCATTTATTTGCCATAAACGTCATACAAACAGATCTGCTGCAGATGTTTCTTCATTCAAAATTTTACCATTTTTAGCTCGACTATACGAAGTATATGGAGAGCTGTCCTACTCGCCGCGGCGTCGGCGTCCGCGTCCAGATTTCAGATTAAAGTTTTGGTGCAGTAAAATATTTTTCACTATAACGTTGTCATTTTTAAGGTATCAACCACATCTTATGTGACAAGGTCCATAACTCTAGCACCAATATTTTCAGATTTATCTCCCCTTGAACTTAGAATTTTCCTCAAAAAATATTGATTTTTACTGTTTCTTATTTATTTCTAAAGGGATCAACTTCATACCTCAAATATATGTACCTTATCATCATCCACATCTTATGTGACAAGGTTCATAACTCTAGCACCAATATTGCAAGAATTATCTCCTAATATACTTAGATTTTGTTTTACTAGAAAAATGTTATTTTTTACTATAACTTTTTTAGTTTTAAAGGTATCTACCTCAAACTTCAAATACTTATTCCTTATCAATTACATTTTATGTTACAATGTTCTTAACTATTGAAGCAATATTTACAGATTTTTTCTCTCTTTGGAACTTAGGATTTTCTTTAAGAAATATTATGACTTCTTTACTTTTTAAGGTATCTACTTCAAACTTCAAATATATATTTCTTATCATTACACACATGTTGTGTGACAAGGTTCATAACTCTAGCATGACTATTTCTAGAATTATTCCCCTTGATCTTGGAATTTATGTTAACAAATGTTATTTTTATTATTATAACTTAATACATAATTATACATAATTTATTTTTCTTTCATAATTTTGTCCTCCTTACTGTGTCCAGTGTTTTATTAGTCGAGCTTCGCTGTCTCCTGTGACGGCTCTTGTTATATTTTATTGTTGCATAATTATGGTTAATACGGTGCTCGCTTTTTACGAGTAGGGGTACATATTTATTTATTATGCCCCCACTTCAAAAAGGAGGGGATATATTGCTTTGCATTTGTCTGTCGGTCGGTCCGTCGGTCTGTTGACCAAATGGTTTCCGCGTGATAACTTAAGAACACTTAGGCCTAAGAACTTCAAACTTGGTATGATGGTTGGTCATGACAAGCAAATGACCCCTATTGATTTTGGGGGTCAAGAGGTCAAAAGTCAAGGTCACATTGACATTGTAAGAAAAAACGGTTTCCGATCAATAACTAAAGAACGCTTAGGCCTAGGAACTTCAAATTTTAAATGATGATTGTTCATGATCAAATGACAAACCCTATTGATTTTGGGGTCAAAGGGTCAAAGGTCAAGGTCACATTGACCTTGTAGGTAATATTAGTTTCCGATCAATTACTTAAGAACGGTTAGGCTTAGAAACTTCAAACATGATATGATGATTGTTCATGACCAGTAAATGACCCCTATTGATTTTCGGGTCAAGAAGTCAAAGGTCAAAGACACGTTGACCTTGTAGGTAAAACAGTTTCCGATCAATAATTAAAGAACGTTTAGGCCTGGGAACTTCAAACTTAGTATGATGATTGCTCATGATCGGTAGATGACCCCTAGTGATTTTGGGGTCAAGGAGTCAAAGGTCAAGGCCATATTTATCTTGCTGGTAAAAACGGTTGACGATCAATAATCTTAGCAACTTATGAGCTGTTTGCCCTCAAACTTCGTAGGTGCATTTGACTTGAAAATTAGATGACCCCTATAGATTGTAGGGTCACGGGTCAAAGGTCATGGTCATATTAACCTTGTAGGTATAAACGGTTTCAGACCAATAACTTGACAAGCCTTTAGCTGCTGACCCTCAAACTTTGTAGGTGCATTGTTTGTTTGTTTGTTTGTTTGTTTGGATTTTACGGCACGTCAACACATAAATGGCCATATCGTGCCGAATGCTATAATAGGCTTAAAATATTATGTAAAACTCTGCAAATGAAAACAAAAAAGAGCCAATTAGATCCTTGAATACAAGTTTATCTATTTCAAATAATCGATGATGTTTTTTGATGGAATTGTATTAAAGAGTTCTTTGAGTGAATTTACATTATAAAATCTATTACGGGCCTGTGAAAAATCATGACATTCCAGTGGTCTTGTCCAGTAGATGACCCCTATTGATTTTTGGGTTAGGGGGTCAGAGTCATATTGACCTTGTACTTTAGGAAGGTTTCTGACCAATAACTCAACAACTCAAGTTGCCTTGGTTGATATTTTATATATAACTAAAAATGCTATTCGTGTACACATTTGAATATCTTTTGATATATAACAACTTGGTTGTCATCAATGAGGCCTACATGATTCATAAAATGTATGCATATATTATTTCGTAAGTTTTGTAATAACGTTGTCATAAAATTGCTGCACACAACTTATGCGGTCCCAATAATTATTACCTAGTGACTAGTTATGACCAGTAGACAGACATAATTGAGTTTTTGTTCAATAGGTCAAAAGACAGTCAAAATAATCTCACCAAATGATTAATTGGTTGCCGATAGGGGGGCATACTTGTTTTACAAATTTATTTTGTTTTTTTCTCATAGCTTCCTATGTCGAAATAAATCTATCGAATTATCATTGTTTTGTTTAACGGCTCACTTGCACAGTGTTTGTAGTCTCTTTATAATCATACTCAATTACGAAATTACTAGGGTATAGTTCAACTAAATTGAAATATGTGTGTAGAAACAATAACATTATATATGTGTTTGACTATTATTGTTTTCGTAAATATGTATTTATTATTATGTATGAACTGTACTACAACTTTGTGTTGAAACTTTGTGTAAATAAAGCTTGAAACTTGTATGTCTTATTGCGCCAAAATAGAAAAGATGATTTTGGCAAACTACTGGTGCTACAAACTTAAATCAACATCACCTCACCTGTTGGGGCGAAATATGCATAGACTCCAGTTATCAAGAAGGCCTTTATAAGTTTAGCTTTCGGACGTAATCTTTTATTTTCGAACTATGCATGTATCTTGTACATTAATTAGTGGTATTATTTGTATATAATATTTGCGTATAATATATTGTGAAGTAGTTTGAAAAAAAAAACTTTGTTTAAACCAAAAACGGTTTCGATTTGATTTTTTCTACATCGATAATAATAAAAATAAAAGTAATCAAATGTGATTTTCTAAACTGTCATTGTGAGCGAGATTTCCTCTACAGCTGGATAAATCCCTGATCATAACTCGAACTCTGCTTTTGCATGGTTCTTTAAAGAATTACGCAATGTGTTCAATATATTTTTTAATTGTTTTAAAAATGAAACAAAAGTAAGTAATTTTTAAAACATTACAATACAAGTATGCAATAATTGCATTACTTAGATTGATATAGATAAAGGTTATCACTTTCACTTTGATATTCAGCTTCCCTTAAATTTGTAATTGATGGTTCCATTAGATTTAATATCCCTGCGAATATCTTTAGAGGAATTTAAAGTCTGTAGATGGGTAAATGTCGCATCATATGCTATACCGTCACGGCAAATTTAGATGAAAATAAGCAACAATAAAATCTTTCAAGATAAGATGTTATGCTATTTTTAGCTCACCAGAGCAATGCTCAGAGTGAGCTATTGTGATCGCCCTGTGTCCGTCGTCGTGCGTCGTGTGTCGTGCGTCGTGCGTCGTCAACTTTAAACATAAACAACATCTCCTCTGAAACCAATGACTGCACATCAACCAAACTTTACAGAAATGATCCTTGGGTGGTCCCCTTTCAAAGTTGTTCAAATGGTTCCGGTCTGTTGCATATGTAGGTCACAGGGCCAGAAAAGGATTTCAAAAAACACAAAATTAAAAAATCTTCTTGTCTGAAAGTACATGGGCCAGAGCTTTGATTTTTGGTATATGGTATCATCTATGGGTCCTCTACCAAAGTTGTTCAAATTTTATCCCTAGTGTCAAAATTGGCCCCGCCCCGGGGGGTCATAGGTTTTTCCTTATATGTCTATAGGTAAATCTGAAAAAATCTTCTTCTCTGATTTGGCAAAGGCTACAGATTAGATATTTGGCATGAAACATTGTGTAGTAGACCTCTATCAAGATTGTTCAAATAATGGCCCTAGGGTCAAAATTTGGCCCCGCCCTGGGGGGTCATTGATTTTCATTACATACATATAGTGAAAACTTGAAAAATCTTCTGGTCTGAAAATAAATGGCCTAGAGCTTTGATATTTGGTCTATGGTATCATCTATTGGTCCTCTACCATGGTTGTTCAAATTTTGTCCCTAGTGTCAAAATTGGTCCCGCCCCAGGGGGTCATAGGTTTTTCTAATATGTATATAGTAAAACATAAAAAAAATCTTCTTCTCTGAATTGGCAAAGGTTACAGATTAGATATTTGGCATGAAACATTGTGTGGTAGACCTCTACCAAGATTGTTCAAATAATGACCCTCGGGTCAAAATTGGCCCCGCCCTCGGGGGGTCATTGATTTTCATTATATACATATAGTGAAAACTTGAAAAATCTTCTGGTCTGAAAGTGAATGGCTTAGAGCTTTGATATTTGGTCTATGGTATCATCTATAGGTCCAAAACCAAAGTTGTTCAAATTTTGTTCCTAGAAATAAAATCAGCCCCGCTCTGGGGGTCATTGATTTTCCCTATATGTATATAGTAAAAACTTAAACAATCTTCTTTTAAAGAACCCAAAGAGCTAGAGCTAAGATATTTAGTATGAAACATCTTTTAATGGGTGTCTACCAAGTTTGTTCAAATAAAAGCCCAGGGGTCAAAATTGGCCCCGCCCCAGGGGGTCATTGATTTTCCCTATATGCATATAGTAAAAACTTAAAAAAATTTCTTTTAAAGACTGCAAAGAGCTAGAGCTAAGATATTTAGCATGAAACATGTTCTAATGGATGTCTACCATGTTCGTTCAAATAAGAGCCCTGGGGTCAAAATTGGCCCCGCCCCGGGGGGTCATTCATTAGCTCGACTTTTTTTTTTTAGATATATACATATTATATATAAACATACATATAAACATACATATTATATATATATATATATATATATATATATATATATATATATATATATATATATATATATATATATATATATATATATATATTGCATTTTTGGTGTGTGTGTATATATGAAATATATATATATATATTACATATATACACACCAATAAATGCAATATATATATACATACATACATAAAAAAATCTTCTTTTAAAAAACCCAATAAGCTAGACCTTATAGACCTTAGATGTTTAGCATGAAACATCTAATGGGTGTTGACCAAGTTTGTTCAAATAAAAGCCCTGGTGTTTAAACTTGCCCCGCTCCGGGGGCCTATATACAGGTGAGCGACTTTGGCCATCATGGCCCTCTTGTTAAAACATGTTGATACATTTGAAATTAAGTGTTTGACTAGAAAATTCTTTAATGTATTTTAAACAATTTTAAAATACATGATTTTTGTTTGTTTTTTGTTTTGTTTTTTTTTTCATTCTACAGAACTTTAATTAAATAAATCATGTAAATAAATATTTGCATCTTAGACAGAAAAGGGCTTTGCAAGTGGAAGCCTGCATACGTTGTGACTTTAATGTATTTTAAACAATTTTAAAATACATGTTTTTGTTGTTGTTTTTTTTTCATTCTACAGAACTGTAATTAAATAAATCATGTAATATATAAATATTTGCATCTTAGACAGAAAAGGGTTTTGCAAGTGGAAGCCTGCATACGTTGTGACTTTAATGTATTTTAAACAATTTTAAAATACATGTTTTTGTTGTTGGTTTTTTTTTTCATTCTACAGAACTGTAATTAAATAAATCATGTAATATATAAATATTTGCATCTTAGACAGAAAAGGGTCTTGCAAGTGGAAGCCTGCATAAGTTGTGACTTTTTACAGGAAAGAAAAATATTATGAATTACATTATAAGATACATAATAAGTATTAAAAGTCTTTGAAAATCTGTAATATACATGTTGATCAATTCCCGGTAAGGCATTTGCAATGAAGGTTTTTATGCTCCCCAAAAAATTTCGGGGGAGTATATAGTCGGCGCCTTGTCCGTCTGTCCGTCTATTTTGCCCAGTTTTTGAATTATCTCCCCTTATAGAAAAATCTTGTCCGGGACATAACTCTAAAACTATAAGAGATATCAACATGAAACTGTGTAGGTGAATAGATCACAATGGGTAGATGTGCAGTGCATAAGAACAATAACTCTTTTTGTCCTAATTTTGGAGTTATTGCCCTTTGTTTAGTTTAATACTTTGAACTTTGTCCGGAACATAACTCTAAAACTATAAGAGATATCAAGATGAAACATTGTAGGTAGATAGATCTCATTGAGTAGAGGTGCAGTGCAAAAGAACCATAACTCTGTTAAGCCTCGTTTTTTAATTACCCCCCCCCCCTTTTAGAAAAATCTTGTCCAGGACATAGCTGTAAAACTTTAAGAGATATCAACATGAAACTTTGTTGGTAGATATATCTCAATGGGTAGATGTGAAGTGCACAAGAATCATAAATCTGCCTTGCCTAATTCTGGAGTTATTGCCCTTTGTTTATTTTTACTTTTTGAAATTGTCCGGGACATAACTCGGAAATCATAAGAGATATCATCAAGAAACTTTGTAGGTTGATAGATCACATTGATTAGAAGTGCAGTGCAAAGAACAGTAACTCTGCCTTGCCTAATTTTGGAATTATTGCACTTTGAACTTTTTCCAGGGACATAACTCTGAAACTACAAGAGGTGTACTTTCTGTGTCCAAAACCTATTCGGGGAGCATCACCCGGCTCAAACCGGGCTCTTGTTTATTTATAAATTCAAACTCTTTAATGTTAAGCAAAGTGGACTTTGTTCGGCATGTGCAGACAACTAAACATTTAGTTAACCAAGTAGAAAATGTAAACACTCTGTACAAACACTGCATTGGTTTCTACAAATGTACTTGCTATCGTGATATTTGCTAGTCGTATATTAACACTCAGCAATGAAAAACATGATATGAAATATAATGATGAAATAAAAATGATTGGGATTCGTGACAAACATAAACTTGCCTTCGGAACAATGTTATGCTCAACTAAATATTTAAATTATGGAGCACGAGTACGTTGAAGTGAATATCCAATCTTTAAATTTAAATATACAAGGAGAGCTATAAATTTGTTATAACAATGAAATTTGTCATGCGATTTTCAATATTATGAAATAATCCCGCCGTACTTTAGAAAAATATATAAAAGAGTCCAATATTCAAGGAAATATTACACTACAATAACGTGCTTTGTGATAAATATTGTGATACTTTATATATTTCGATTCTGTAGCAACACAAGTTAGTTTTAAACCCACACGTTATGCAATTATAAACAATTGTTTCACACAGTTAATACACAAGTGTATTTTGTGGTATTCTATCAGTTCTAAGATGAAATTATGATTAAAAAAATATACGTTTTGATAACAAAACCAAAAAAAGAATATATTATTTTTTTTGAAATGTAACAATAATGATAAAATGTTCCTGCATTGAATTATTAAACTAATATCAGTTGTTTGTAATGTGTATATAATTCATTGCTTAAGCATATTCATACGTAAACCAATCTCAAGCAATGTTAAAGTGAAAAGGATATGTTCAAAGAAACCTTGAAAAAAACTCATGTAAAAATCATCTGGAAAAATGTGATTCCTCGACTTTAGTGAAACAACAATACTTGATGTTTATCGCAGACCACGTTTGAATGCGTCTGTAAAATAGAGAGAAACAAAGAGTTCCTAACGGAACGCATACAACGAGACAATTAACAAGCAATTATCATATTAGTATTGCAAGCAATCTATTAGCCCCCTACCAGCAACACTCGATTTGTCATTGAAATATGCCACTGAATGTATGAATGACATGAATGAACTTAAATATTTCGAGTTCTTAGTTTATCTATATCTTAGTAAAGTGTTAAGTTTTTCTGCCTAGAATAGAAATTATGTTCATGCAACAGATAATCAAAAGGTCCAATTTCCTCAGGATGAATATTTATAACTTATGTTTCAACTTTTCACTCTTTTAAGTAAATGTGTTGGAAAAGTTCCAAATTCTTTAAAAGTGATCTCAGGAAACAGTTTTTAGGAACGGACAGACAGACGAACGGAGAATCGATCTAAGCGTTGATCTTTAAACATCCATGATTGTTACCAGCCAGAATATAGCATTCTTAAAAGCAAACATTATCTTAAGTTGAAAGAAGATACCATTTAAAGACACAGAGAAGAAAAATAAATAAATAATGATTTTCAAATATACCCTTTAATGAAAATGTCAAAAAAAAATAACAATAGAATCTTTTAACCCGCGGTCATATAATACTTGTAGATATCCTAATTGCAGCCACCGTTTAACCCTTGTTATTGTAAGAGCCGACTAAATGGATTCAAATTGCTGCAATCTATGCATCTCTTACTACAGCAGGTGAGGTGGTTTAACCCCTAGTGTTACTTTAAGTTTGCAACACCCGAGGCTAGTCAAAATTATCTGTCGTGTTTCCTGTTTAGTAATGCTAAATTTATAATAGCTGTTAAGCAGATTTTGAATTGAAGATATTTTCTTAAAAACGACTAAATAGTATTGTTAGAATCCGTTTATTTTATTGACAAATTACATACATGTATCTCTCAATATTATCGTTAATAATCGTAACCATTTTAATCGGACAACAAACAATTAATGACACTTAACATGTCTATTTAGTGTGTCGCATAATTGAATGTATGTCTTTCTTTCACATAAAAAAAAAACATTAACAAGTATGTTTTAAACTGGTTAGCTACGATTGAGGTGCACAATGTCAATGATAAGAGAAAACAATTTAGGAATATTGCTTATGATATTGTGTTATCACATTTTTACCATAACTAATATTTTATGAGGACTGACCAATGTGTTAAGAGTATACCTGCAATCAAGTATAATAATTATATAAACATTTAAAGCACCAATTTGAATATGCTGAGTATTTGAGTATTTTAGGTAGAAAACATTATAGATCTGTTATTACCAAATTTAGGATATCTGCACATTGCCTTAGGATTGAAACCGGACGATATGGTCAGAATAGAATTAAAATAGGTGAAAGAACATGCAATATATGTCAATCTAGAGACATTGAGGATGAATTCCGTATGATTTGTGTGTGTCCCTGCTACAGACATATAAGAACACGTTACATCGTTAAATATTATTATGAAAGACCATCTATGTTTAAACTTACCCAGTTGTTGTCAACCAGAAATGAAAAAATGTTGAATAATTTAGTTTGTTTCCTAAATTGTGCATTAAGAATTAGGCATACTATTAATAAATATATAATGAATAAATAAATGCTCAGATACTGTCATTTTCAATATTGTATTATATCATTATATTGTTTGACTTTGACATAATAATGTATAATTATGTTATGGATGAGAAGCGAAATGCTCAAATCTAAAATAAAATTCATGTTCTGTTCTGTTCTTTATTAGCTTTATCTGTACCGTATTATCTTTCTCACTCATGCTATAATTAGACGGTGCTATAATAAGAGAAAAGTAACCATTTCTTTTTGTTTCGTGTATTGTTATTTTATCTAGATTATTCAAATTCAATTACAAGAAAAGCATTGATGCAAAGCATCAAAGGGCTACGCCAAAAGAATTTGATCCAGATTTGCACCTAAATACTTAACAAAAGATGTGTACTTTATTACAGTACCATTACATGTGACCTGTAGGCTTGGCCCAGTTTAAGTTGAAACTTAAACAAAAAAAGAATAGACTCAGTCTTGCCAAGATGCAAAGACAATTTATAGTCAATTAACCAATCTTATAAGACTCATACTATAAGAAAGAATTTCTTCAGATTTATTTTACGAGACACAAGGATTCCTGAGTCATCAGCATATAATCACAGGCACGAGTATCGGACCTGGGAAGAAAAAATATGACCAGATTGATAAAAAACTGTGTTAATAAAAACAAAACGAAAACAATAAAATGTAAATAATGACCCCCTTTAGAAATATACTATTAACTTAAAGTATATTTTTAAAGGGGGTCATTATTTACATTTTATTTTGGTTTTTGACACTTTTAAGATGAACACAGGTTTTTTTATCAATCTGAACTTTGAGTTTGACCAGAACTCGAACCTGTGACCCACAGAATAATGTACCGCAGCTGTAGCGATTAAGCTATCTGGCCGCTTACACAATTTTTTCCCTGAACATTTCTAAACCGTGACAGATACTTTTAGATTTTTAAATTAATATATAATTAATTCTTAATTAATAAATAAGAAAAAAAAAACTTACATACTCATAGTCTTATTTAAAATAACAATTTATATATTATTGTATAATTATTTTTACTAAAAAGGGCTTAGACAGTTATTGGTTGTGCCATTATTTATAACAGGTCAATTTGAAAGTGAACATAACTGTGCTAATACATGTACAATATCTATTTTTTGTACAGATAAAAAACTAACCTTTTTTCTATGATAAGAAATTTTATGAAGGCTGATTTGTATTTTGCATCAAGGGCACCGGGCGAAAACATGAAAATGGAACAAACCACTTTGTGGTAGATTGTATTTTCATGTTTTCATCTGGCGCCCGGTTACTTTTTGTACTATGTTGGTTTTCATGTGGAACAAATCACCCACTATAAATTTAGTGCACAAATTTATTCAAGGGCAAGTAACAATCTACTCTATGTACAGTCTGTTGTCGGGTTGACTCAGGAGACCTGGAGGTTGAGACCGGTGTCCCTCCATTACAAATAGATAAGACAGAAGATGAACTATGCACATGTTAGAAAAAAAATAAGAATAACTATTTAGAATATGATTTTTTGAGACTTTATTAATTATATTGCTTGATCCAAGTTTAAGGACATTTTCAATCAATACATGTATTATCATTAAATAATAATGACATAACTGTAACTCTTAAAATGCAGAAATATTATAAGTCTCATCATATTAATATACTACTGTCTAAGATATACATGTATGCACATAACATTAATAATTCCCAGTTTCTATTAAATAAATATGAAATCCTAACATTAACATTAACATGCTTTTGATGACCTTACAACTAGTAAATTTTATACAACAAAAATAGTATTATAAGTAATACCTAAGATAGACAGAAAATAACAAATAATTTAGTAAACATGAGTTACTTCCCCTTAAAATAGAGAAAACCTGAAACCCAAAAGAACACCCTAAACAGCAAAATTATGAAATGCTGCAGGCTCAGTTTTATTAAGCCATGCAAATTAATGGTAAAGTATTCATAAAAAAAAGATGGCCATGTAACAGCAGTAATTGCAGAAAATCGGATAGCTTTCAACATCCGGATACTGGTACACTTTGTAAAAACAACCATTCTGCGCAACAGATAAACGTAATAAGGATAAAATCAATAGGATAATCGTTTACAACAGTTCCATTAACTATCCTTATACTCAATTGCAGGTGAACTTTCTTCTTGTAGGAAAATTTTGAAAATATATAAATGAATGAATGAATGGATACGGCATCAATATAGACCACAACGATATTCGAAATCCGGGTTTTAGTATTGTCAATGAAACTAACGGACAAGCTGTTAAACTTAACCTGCAATTTCGTGAAAATAATATCACAATGCACATGCTTTTTACATAAAGTTATTAAATACAAATATAACAACATACAAATTGATTTTTACGAATCAAAATAAAACTAATTAACACAACATGACATTAACTGCTAATAATAACAGCTCCTTCCATAGGCCAAATAAAAAGCATTCCATAAGAGTCGCCAATAATAAAATTTTATACCCATAGTTTGCCCATCGAAACTTTTTTGCGGAAAAATAATGATTGTTCTTAATTTTCACTTTTAGGTATCAAAGTGAAAGTCACACTTTGCCTCAGAAATCCATTATTTAAATTCTTTAGAAATGTCAAACATATGTTTAATAATGATTATACGTAAAATGGTTTGAGTGCATATTATATGTTTTACAACTGACAAAATAAGCACTGAACACGAAGGAATGTGTTATAAAGGTAGCAAAATATAAACAAAGAAGTATTTTGACTTTAATGCAAAATACTTATTCACTAAAAATATAACAATTGCTAGCAAAACGAAAGATGCAAAAGATACTTTATGTATACAGCAAATGAGTATATGTTTGGAAACTGTAACAAGATATCAAAAACAAACATTTTTTGGGAAATAAAAATGATTAGAATTTCCGAGGTAAAATGGGCCTAAAAAGTTTTAAACTAATACTTATTTCTAATAGAATAGAGAGCTTGTTCCTATATTCATGATAAAATAGCGAAGCTATAAATAAGGGAACTTGTTGTTAAAATTTAAGAAATGTTTAATGTTTTTTATGTTTTTCGTTGTATTAACTATCCTTGTGTTTCTTTACCAATATAAAACACATTATAATTTTATATCTAAAAAGTACTTGATATAAAGATGGAAACAACATCGTAAGGATTGTTGTCTACATATTAATAACTATTCATTAACACAAAGCTCTTAAAGTGTTTACGCCCGCTTAAAATGTAAACAAGACAAGAGGGCCATGATGACCCTGAATCTCTTTGTTTTTCAGTGTTAGGAATAATTGTTCAAATGAACCTGCCAAAAGGCAAATGCAGCTCAACTACAACTTGCCCCTCTGGTTAAATAGCTTCACAACACTGATTGTTTTGTTGCTATTTCTTCATAATAAACCTGACCCACCTTCTCATTGTCTGATACTGTATATAAATTTGAATATTCTGTCCATATATTTTGGAAAGGCTTAGCTAAAAATATCTATGTTGCAACTGTATTCCTATGAGTCTACGTAGAATAAATGACCATGAGAGCAGGGTAAATTTTCATGGGACAATTTTTTTAATAACTTTTTCGAATGAATATTATTTATATTTAAATGATATCCCCTTTTTATCAAACCTTTGCAGCTTCTATAATATATATTTAGTATGCTTTTTGTTATGCAAAAGATGATTTGTTCATAGGAACCATTTTGTCGATTGCTAATATATTTTGTTCAACAAAAAAAATAAATCATTCTAAATGAAGTGATTCCATATCATGAAAGCTAGTAATTCATAGAGTTCGTGTCCATTAATTTAGCTATTTTCTCTTGCCAATACTAAAAAATTATCTACAAATTAGTGTTATTATACTGACCTCTTCCATTACTCATAATAAACTTCTTTTGTGGATATAATCAAATGTTGTTTATATATTTGGCCTTCAACTCTTGTTCATATTCATTTCTTTGCTACACGCGATAGTCATTTGCCCTGCCTTAATATACATTTCAAGTAAATCATGATATGCGCTCTTCATGATATACCAGTTTAAGTTGAGGGAAAGACGGAAACATACTTCTCTGACATCACAGTGAGGTTTATCTAATACGTTTTGAATGATATATTGTTTTAATAGAAATAAACAGAATGTGTTGTGGTAAAATGTTACTGTTGACTTTGTGTTGGTATAATAGATTTATGTGGCTCTCATTGCGCAAAACGAGAATATTTTGAACAAATGAAATCCCCGTCATCTCATGACAGTGTTTTCAATCACAACCATGTTATGCAGTACTATTAACAGTTAAAGATGTAAGCTCGGTACTGCAGTACCAGTACTTTTTGGGGGAAAGTAATTAAGTATCAGTGCCATTACTTTTACATATTCATCAACGTTTGAATAAATACACAGTGTCAAACAATATATTTGCAAACATTATTCAGCAAAGAAATAAAATCATCATTTACTTTAAAGTTAACATCACATTTTTATAACTTTAATGATTTAACATACTTTTTACAAACAACATAATAATATTCATGTCATATCTTTTTGTTTAGTAACCAGTGAACTGTACAGTAAAAACTCTGAAAACCGGACCCTGTCCGGACAAGGCCAAAAGTCCGGTTTTCAGAGGATTCCGGTTTTCAGAGGTTTTATATACAGTCATCTTTTATCATAACAATATGTTTGTTAATGTACCTTTAAATGGTCTTCCGTTTTCTTTTATCTATGTTTATGATAGTTTAAGTACTAGAATAGTAATGACAACAAAATAATTTCATTTCAAACTTTAATTATTTTATTTAATATAGAATTATTTATTTAATAAATAATCACATAATAATAACAATTTGCACTGATTAAATGTTTTATTGAGCATTCATAATATTTATACATGTACATTGAGTAATGAGTGAACAATATGCATATATTCATCTGGAGTAATGTGAATATAAGTTCATACATAATTATGATTAAATCATGTTAAAACATTTATTTACCATTTATGATTTAATCATAATTATGTATGAACTTATATTCACATTACTCCAGATGAATATATGCATATTGTTCACTCATTTTATGCTGTGTTCTTTGAGTCTATTTTATTCACAGCCATCTCACTGAATGTAACAATAAAAGATGTTACATATCATTAGTCAACATTTGAAAAAGAAATCATGCATTGTTAATTGTCTTTGTGAACATCTGGCTTTAACAATTTTGTCTTCCATCATAGTCTGTAGTTGGAGAACACCATCCAATAGATCACTATCTTTTTCCGAAGCAAAGTTTTTTAACTTCATAAGAATTTGGAGCACCTCCTTCTGACTCATTTCACTTCCGGGCAAGGGAGTTTCACTTAATTCACAGTCTATATTTTCACTATCATCCTAAATAGTCTCATCTGTCCGGAATGATTCTACAATGTTCATTTCCCATTGGTCACTGTCATCTTCGGTTGGCAAACTTAAATCAATGTTCTCAAAGTCCTGCATATTGTAACTCAGTTATCGCACCAACAATGCTAGTGGTACATTGTCATCCTCATACTCATCTTCATCATCCATAGACTGGCCAGTTGTAGATTCATAATTACCAAATCCAACAGATCTAAAGCACTACATAATTGTTTCCTTATTGATATCATTCCATGCTTTCAATGTCCACGAAATAGCATCCATTAGATTGACATTTTTACACAGTTCAGTCACATTTGCACTGTCGTCCATTAAACTGATCAATGACTTCAGTAGGTATCTCCGGTAATGAGCTTTGAATGTTCTTATAATGCCCTGATCTAATGGCTGAAGGTGTAACGTAGTGTTTGCGGGCAAGAACTTTACACATACATTAGAGAGTTTGTGATCATCCTCTTTACCATGTGAAGAAGAATGGTCAAGCATGAGAAGAATTCTTCTTTCTTGGCGGCGCATTTCTGAATTAAGTTTCCTTTATCCAAGTTTTGAAAACGTGGCTATTCATCCATGCTTTTTTGTTAGCAACATATTTCACACCAGGATTTTTCTTATTGACATTTTTAAAACATCTAGGATTTTCAAACTTTCCTATAACTAGAGGTTTCAATTTTTCCCCAAGTGCACTACATGTGAACATCACTGTTATTCTTTCTTTAGACACTTTAGACCCTTTTGTCAGTGATCCTTTAGCTGATAAAGTTTTGTCTGAAAGAGCTCTGTAATACAGGCCTGTTTCATCACAATTAAACACATCTTTCATATCGTAATCCCCAATAAATTCTGGAATACGCGCTTTAAATCCATCAACATCATCAACTTTTACACCTGCATCTTTCATTCAAAACACAACAGTCTTTTGTTGCCTTTCACAACTTCATACCTCTGTTCAATTTATATCAAAGTAAATACCAATTATTGACAGTATTATATAAAGAATCACGTATGGAATATTTTGGTGCGCTTTTCTAAATGTTCATGTAAACTTACAGGATAGTGACCGATATGGAAAGTCTCGTTATTCTGAACAATATTTATAACTCAGTAAGTTATTTTATCAAATAAACTTAGTAAGTTCTTAGATAATATAAATTGTTCACGACAAAATATAATTGAATTTAAACGTACTAGAATGATTTGTTGGAGGAAGTAAGGTTTTATCTCAGCAATTTAACAAGAAAAATATGTCATGCTTTGTTATTGATTTTCAGTCAGGTTTTTTTTATTTATACTGCGTATGCACAAAAGTACGCATTTTTGACGATATGTTAACTTGTTTAAATTATAGTTTTTCATCCGCATCCATATATATATCGGCTACTGTGAACATTTGTCCACTGAAAGGCATGTGATAATTTCTACCAAACATACATACTTCAATATACTATGTCATTTTGTACAACTTTTGACTGCGGGCTATAACACTTTAAATAGTGTAAAGAATTCAACAGCTACCATTCACTAACGGTATTTATAAAGGAAGGAATTTTATCACCTTTCTAGTGACAACTTGTCAGATAAACACACAACTTTACTGTACATATAAACATGCTACTTACATTTTAAGAGTGCTAAATTTACCGGACGAACTTGGTATGGTATTAATAAACGGTTATTTTGTAGAAAATCATCGCTACAATATTGTTTTCATCTTTGTATCAATTACTTTGTAAGTATGAGAAGACGAGATATGTTATATTAAGCAAGAAGCACTAAGATTGTTTATATATTGGCACTGTAAAAAGATATGTTATATTTCCAGTCAGTTTAGTCTGGTGGTTCTGAAATAATATTATAACATCCTTAGGATATGTTGATTGCTTTTTAACAGCTCGTCTGGGATATGTAAACTTAATAACCTCTGATTATTTTTAATTCCATTTTGTTTAGTTTTAATTTCGGAAATTTTGATTCCTCGTGTATGGTATACATTCTTTTATATGCAATGTTTTCACAAAAGATACGAACGTGTCATATATTTTGCATGTTTCTAAATTCATTATTTTACCATTTTTTATATATTTCTTTTGTAAAACTATGCTTAGTATTGTTCTCGCTTTTTGTCGAGTAGGGAGCATATTTATTGATAGTTATTTAATTATTTATTTATTTTAGGTTTCACGGCGCACCAGTGTTTGTCATATGACGGTTAAATAGGAAAAACAATTTTGTGATTTTGGCAAATTCTTTCGGGTGTTACGAACTTAAAGCAACACCACATCATCTACTGGAGCGAAAAGATGCATAGACTCCAGTAATTCGAACCCATTTAGTCGCCTTTTACAATCACGAAGGGTTAAACGGTGGCTTCAGATCTGATGCCTCAACCCCTTCTGCCGCAACGAGCAGTAGGGGAGGGGGCATAAATCTAACTGTATTTATGGTATAAAGAAAGATATACACGAATAATTATCATTTTAGTTATTTCTTCTTTTCTATATTATAGAAAATGTCTCCATTATTATATTTCTTCCTGCCTTAATTTCATTTATTTCCCTTTAATTCTATTTTACAAAATGTATTGTTAGTTTTGTAATGTGTACTCTTGTGTCTGTGAATGAACTAAATCAATGAATAAAAAAACAAGTTATGACAATTTAAAGTACATTTCAATTATTCAAAGTCAAAGTCATTGATGAGTAAAGGTCATAGTTAATTCAGTCCATATAAATGTCTTGTTCTAAGTATTATTATGCAAAAATATCAAGAAATCTATTCATAAATAATAGAAAGATAAGTTGTAAGAAAGAAAATTATCAAAGTGAAAGCCATTTATATCTAAACTCAAGCAAAATTCAAAAACTTTGTATTTACATTGGTCAATGTCATTTATGCGTGACAGTAAAGTTCAGTTTGGTCAACGTAAAGGTCTTGTCCAAAACGTGTGTGTGTGTGTCTAATTATGGAAGCAATCCATTGCGAATTAATAACAAAATAATCAAGTTTTTGGACGGCAACAGCAACGTAAATGACAACATGGCCGTATCAATAAATCTGTTTTTGTTTTCTTTCTTTTTTCGTTGGAATCAGTCAAGTTTAAAACCATTGATATAATTTGGTAAAGTTAGAAAACATTTATACATACAATGTGTTGTATATAACGGAATAGTCCTAACATTTCGATAAGGCTTTATATCTTAATGGCAAGGTAAATCTATACAACAACCATATTTCTTTCTAAACGCAGTTTACTGTCTGTGAAGGACAGTAAATTAAAATTATTTATTTAGTTTTATATCTATTGTTCCATAAAACCTATTTCAGACTAGACTGTAATTAATGAACAAATATTGTAAAGTGATAAATGTGTCTATTCAAAGTGGTGAGCAGTTATATAGGTTTTATGGTATCGTAAAACAGCGGTTATTTTAATTCATTTGCTGTTATTTATTTTACTTACCACAAGGTTATCATTTTATAAGGAAGTTTGAGATAAAATAGTAGATTGTTACGTACGATATGTACGACCATATGTTCTCATTTCGGTGGCGAGGGTAAACAAACTCAAACACACACAAAATACGATGTTTACATTGGAATCGCCACTTGCAATATGCGCTTTTTTAATTTTTCTTTTCCTTGCTAACTAAAGTTTTATTTCCACAAATCAGGTATAAATTGTTGGGGTTGAGTAAGTTTGGTGTTGCAATATTTGTCTGGACCTTTATGGCTATTATTCCGTTACCTTTGGTAAATAAAGACTGATGTATGGGCGAGTACAATCTATAGATTTCTGGAACACATCTGCGGATGTTTCCAAATTCGAATTTTCATCATTTTCATCATTTTCTTGTTTAAGCGGTGCTAGCGTTGTGTATGATAAATTGTCATTTTAATTATCGTTTAATTAATTTAAATTAATTAATTTACTCATGCTTTTTCTTCAACAAATATAAATGTTTTAAGCGAAATAAATGTACAAAAACTATCTTGGTTGCTTATTTTAGACAAGTTTATCAAGTCTACGGTTCACATAGTTAGACTTTGTCGATACTTATGATGTGGTGTTATGTTATAAAACTGATTAGATTGTCCAGATTGTCTCTATGCACATTTTAGGACGACAAACATAATTCTATATTTATTTATTCCTTTTTCTCAATTCCTTAGAAAGTCAAACACTGACATGTCGCTGAGGCCCACATGGAAGATCGGGAAACTGAATGTGTAAGCCTCGTTAAATAAAGTCGTTACTTACTTACTTACTTACTTACTATGTTACTGGTGCCAGTGTGTTACTGATATTATATAATCCTCTTACATTTTTCAATTTGTTTTAATTACAAACTCCTGTCATTCTGGATAGGTAAATGTTGTGCTGTATTTTCCTGAAGCATACACGACACGTCTGCTATTCAAAAAGTTGTATTAGCTGTTTGTCTAATTTGTTACAGTCTGCAGTAGGATTTTCATTCAGGCTTACTAAGTGTGTAACACTAGCTATAATGAATTGGATTGTTTCAACAATTCTTCTAATGAAAAAAAATCAGTTGGTCAGACATGTAAATTTGGATATGCGATATAACTTAACATAGTTTCCAAACATCGCCCACCTCGTAATTATTTTTTTTCCAAGAAGGGCACCATATACTTTCATAATACAGTAGAATCCCTACTTAAGACCACCCCGGAATTAAGACCACCTCGCTATTGAGACCATTTTTTAAAAGTACGGAATTTTCTGTTCTTTATGTCAATGGTTTCATGATCCAGAATTAAGACCACCTCGCTTATCCACTTTTAAGACCACAAGATTCAGTCCCAATTCTTTGTTTTGTTCTTTATTTGACCCCAGTATTGAGACCACTGATTTAAAGTTAACACCTACCTAGATCTTAAATTTGCTGTTATTATCAGCTTGAGTGCTCTAAGGCATGACACCTAATTTGACAAGGTGTCAAAAACACCTTATATCATTGGGATATTGTATGAAATAAGGTGAGAAAGTAAATTTTAGAGTGGTTTAATCTTGCTTTAAGCACATTGATTATGCGAAGAACTATTTTTTTTTATTTGAGGGTTGAATTATGTACATCATATAATAATTAATATTGAAATTGATATTGAAATCAGACAAAATAGAATTTGATATATTTGATATTTCTTTCTTTCCATCAGATGATAAATTATAACATAGTTTTATGTTGCATTTGCAGGTATATATATTGTTTGTTCATACAAAATGACTAAAATAGACCATGGACAAAAAGTGTGTATGCATCGAAAAGAATATTCACAATAAAGACCACCCCGCAATTAAGACCACTTTGGCCCAGTCCCAATGGCGGTCTTAATTGAGGGTTTCTACTGTATAGATAAAACGAAATTAATAAATATATGTAGTTCATCTAAGAAGGAAATGAATTGAGTCATCGTCTTTTAACTATTTGCCTCAGGAATGATTAATATAAATGTTGTTTTTTGGGGGTTTTTTTTGTTTGTTTTTTTTTTTCAATTTTATTCTTTGTACACATGGTCACAATACCTTTACATTTTCAGACAGAAAACACAAACGTTTAACAGAACAATTATTCATGGTATTGACCGTATTTGTGCATGAAAAAGCAATATTAACACAAACTGTTATGTGAAATAAATTCTATGCTAAGACCGTAAACAATTACTCTGCTGCATGGTTAGAAATGTTCGTTAAAGGCTTAATGTTTTAGAAAGTTGGACATCAATTAACTTTTGACCAGCAAAAAGGAGCTTCTTAACCACAAATTGTCTAACATAGACATATGTGATTTATAATTGTTTTGGCAGAAAGATATTATATAAATCCATATCAGTTAATAAAACGGCACAGTTGACGTCATCCTTGGTACACAACTCATTTACAGATGCGGCAGAATGACGTCATTTTAAACATACGAAACTGATTAATCAAACACTGACGTAAACGCAATACAATCCAGTCTGACACGTAGGTTTTTATTGTTGAAAACTTGATAAAATAACTCTTTTCTGATTTTTTTTTGTTAAATAATTTCTATATCTTTTCAATAGTAGGGTGCGAAATGCAACAGCGTTTGTATAAATTACGAAAATCGGCACCGTAAGTAATCCCCAGTTGAAAAAATTACATTAGTGATCTTCCCTACTTTATCTTGTAAGAGTCGGAATAATATAATATCAATTATATCAATTTCCTTCATTTATTCAGACCCGCTTTTAGGGTTTGAAAAAATGTGCACGTTTTAAAACGTTACGGGTGTCACTCCGAAAAAGAGGGTCGGTTGTGGAAGGATATATCCTTAGAATGAGCTTTTTTCTTTTCACAAAATTGTTTACGTAATATTCCCCATTCATTTGAAATTCTCGGTGACTTTTGTTATAAAACATGTTTAATGTTTTTTGATGTCTTCTGTCGGATTGTCTTTTTAAAATTCTACTCAACATTTCCTTGTATTTAAATCTATCGTTTTGTCGTTTATGAACGTCACATTTAAGAACTTGTAATATTACTTTAACACTTAATGACAGTTTCTTTAGATTTCTTTTATGCTAACAACCGCCTTGCTTACAAAATGAACACAATGATCTATCGTAATTGTGAAATTCAGAATTAACCATTTCGAAGCACGAATGAAATTTTACTATGACTATAACTAGACATTGAGCATAGAAATAAATAATTTATTTGCTTTGCTTAGGGATGTAAATGTTTTACTTATGATGTTAAGTGAAATAATATAATATTAAATATGTTTTCACCGCCAAGCATATTCACACCACTACGTACAATTACTTGTTTGGCAACATAATTAAACGAATGCAATAGTATTATTTTTGAAAGTACGCAGTATTATGAAAGATGCGTACTATGTTTTGGAGCCTTGAATCTTGTATGTCATATTGTACGATTATCGGTTAGATTGGCAAGTCCACTGTCGTCAATAAACAGGCTCAATTCAAATGAACCTGCATCATTTTAATTTTTGCTGTTTTGAGATATTTTCCTTTTAGAAAAATCATTTATTTTCTTTGTTTTCCTCGGCACACCTGTAATGTCGTCGGTACATTAAATGACATTTATTTTGTTCTTGTTCCTTGATGATCATGAGCATTATTGTTGAGTTTGTGGTATTTTGAGTTCATTTTATTTATTGTGATGTTCCAGTATGCCTAATTGAATATTGCTTAATCACTTTAGGATATGCTGCCTGCTATTCTAAATTTGTCTTGACGACTTGTCTTTGATATGCAGGCTTAGTAACCTCTGATCCTAAATTTCCATTTGATTTATTTCGCTTATTGTTATCGCGTTAAGGACACTCGAATCCTTTACCTTATGCCACTTTTGTAATAGAAATCACAAATGTGTTATATAAAACCATCTAATGAACGAATCTTCGGGTGTTTCGAAACTCTTACTTTCACCAGTGTCATTTACAAATATTGAATACTTAATTAAATCAGTTGAGGCAAAGTGCATTCAGTACCATTTCAAACAACGTAACACAAATGTCTCAGGTCCAACAATGTCAAGTTACACTCTGCAAAAAGAAATAAAAGTGTGTCACATTTAAAAAAAAACAACAAAGTCTTCATACATTGGAATAACTTCAATTGAGACTAACAATAATACATGCTTATATTTCTGTTTATTTAAGTAGACACGATTCTTCTTTATTCCAAATTTTTCGCAAACTAACATTTCTAGAAATGTATATTGACAGGTTAAACTTATCTTTATCCCATTTAAATTAAAGTGTTTTCCATCAGAAAAAGTACGATATCTAACTAACAAAATCATTGTGGCAGCTAAAACATTGGCAAACAATAAATCAAAATGTTATAGTTTAGAACCCGATTTGTGTACTTTAAAACTCATTTTTGCGACTTCTTTTAAAGACTAAACACAAAAGTCTTCTCTAACAGAGTTGTGATATCTTGTCGTTTATTCGTTTCGCATTATTTTAAAACCCTCGATGAATATTTCCTGAAATTCTTTGAATAACAACTTTCGACAAACTGTATACGTTATTGTATTAGAGAAATTAGATATATGTAAGTTGTTCTTGCTGTCAGACATTAGACATGCTGACCTAGATTGAACTAACAGTAAATCAACATTCATTAGATCGATCGCTGTGGTCCTCACATTGAATTGATTGAATTGATTGGTGACTTATTTGAGTCGTCTAACAGTATATAATGAAATGTGAAATTATAGTAATAAATTATCTAAAGACAGAAATAGCAATTTGACGTAATAAGCTTACCTTTATTATTTTATAATAAGATAAATTTGCTAGAATATACAATGACTATGGAAGACATTCAAAAAAAAATATAATTGCATGTGTCAGACAAAAAGTGTCATTTGTAATCACCCATATAATAGCTTTATTTGTTTAAAATATGATATCACTTACACGTCTTCATTTATTGTCTGTACATGTACCGTTGCAATTACAATTACAACTTTTTATGCTCTGTGTACAGCATTACATCTTGGAAATAGTTGTTTTCATTTACAGTAGGCGTATAAATGTTCTTTTATATGAAATCAGTGTAAATATTCAAATAGAAACATAATATTTTGCAAAATAAATATATCAATATTTTACCATTCTTAAATAACAAGCATTGCGAAACAGACATATACAAATAGTATAGAAAATTTAATAAAAAATAATTCTGGTCATGATTTACAATGAATAATAAATAATAGATAGTTAAGAAACATGTTCAGCTTTTGAACCATTTCATTTATTGAGAACTAAGATAAATGTACATGGCATGAAAATGCATTTCAATACCAATAATATTACGACGGCCGTTTGAACTTTTCTCCACATTCGCGATGATGACAAATATTTGAGGGTGTATGTGCTTGAATATATCACAGTATCATCAATAGTGTTTCATCATCATTCTACCTAATAGGTGATGATCTAAACGTTTAACCTTAGATAAATATTGTTGTTCGTCTGTTTAACATCCACAGTTAACAATTATGTTATTGATGTGTTGAATGCTAGATGTTGGAATATTTTTAACCTTCAAGAACAAAACAATTGGCATATATTTTTGAGTTTATTATTTATATGAAATCATCTTTAATGGTGACTGACTATTTAAAATGACTAAGGAACTCGGTTATGATGGTCTTCACTTGTCATATTAATCTATATTGCTAAGGTATTCTACGATGCTTTCATTATACATTAGTGTCATCCGATGAGGTTCGTATGGCATTGTGACATATTGAATTAACTATTGCCTTTTTTATCGTCTACTTTAGTAATAAATTAAATTTAATAAAATATAAAATCGTTAAAAATGTTCTCCATATGAAATAGCATTAGTGGTAGCGACCTACTTACCCTTTTTCTGCGTACATTATCTAGACTTGGTATAAAACTATTCTGCGTTCAATATATATGATACACGATTATATTACATGTATTAGTACATATTACAGATTGTTACATATATTTTATAGCAAAGGCTACTTATAATTATAATCAGACGTTATCGTCATATTGTTAAATCTGATCACTTTAAATCATTTGCCACATGTCACAAAGAACGACAAATATTGATCACGGTTTCCTCGATGTATCTCTCCTTACTTGAATTCGGTCGCTGTGTCGATGAAAATAAATTATATCCTAAGATTTTGTACTACAAATAACTAAACCTGACTACTGTTGTGATATGACGATTCTAGTTTGCTAAATCTATTCTAAAAGCCTTTCAGAAACCAGATTGAAAACTTCACTTGTAACACAATGTCTTCATTATATCATTTGTAAACCTCGTATTCATGTTAAATTAATAGTAAATTTCTCATATCTACATGAGTGTATGGAGACTTATAAAGATAAAGTTTTATTAAGTTATTTTCTGTTATTTTAACAGATTTAGGATTATAATTTATCACTTTAGCAAACATGGGTATCATTTGTTAGAAATGTCTTAACAAAACGTAGTCATAATTAACATAATAAACTTATTTAGTTAAATATCCTTTGAATCATTATTTAGAACAATTATTTAAATTGATTAAATATTGATGACATTATTCAGATTAAATAATTCTGAAGTTCAGAGAAAACATCATTTGATTGACTACATCTTAGAAAAACTAATTCCAAAGTCTAAGAAAATATTTTTGTAATGTTAATTTTTTAGACACATTGAAAATTGATATGCCAGTCATGATAACTACTACCTGATTTCATTAAAGTTCTTCACCTTTTATGCGAAATAGTGTTTTTTTTATGTTTTATTACATATAATCTAAAAGAATGGCATTGTCTTTACTGAATCATATGATTTTCTTTTTATGTTCAGTTTAATAACATTTTGATTACTTCAATCTCACTTGTAATTAATACGATGATGTGAATTATGAAAGTTTGTTTGAAATACATGTTCACATCTTTATGTGGAAAACCAATTTTATATAGTGACTATTAGATTAAAAAAAATAAATGGATATATTAATGTAATCAGATGTTATCTCTAAGCATCATTATTCTGAATAGTGAGTGATGTAAGAGCTGCTGATAAATATTCTTTTTATCTTTTCAATTAATGTGATTTGTGTTCGTCAGTTCCATTACTTGACAGTACTTATATAATTACGAACATACATACCATGTTGCATTACAAAAATATGAATGTAGAGATACGTTAATATCGTAGTCATTTTTTGTTGCATATGCCGTCATACAAAAGCAGTTCTAAACACTAACCTGACTGCAATTCAAGCAATAATTAAATATTATTATATTTCAAAATGGCTCGATTATACCTTGAACAGATGATTCAAGCATAGTTAATCAGTAATTAGGGTCACCTGAATTCATTCGTAAATATTCATTTTTGGAGAGAGACAGGTGTTAATCCAACTCTCACTAATATTCAAGTGCAACGTGCATTATATTTATTAAAGTCATGTTAACGAAAAGTGCTTAATTGACTGATTAAGAAAAAATGTTTGCCCAACAATAAGTCTAGAACATCTTAAAACTTGTGTAGTATTTTATTTTACTAAACGATTCGGTTATATAAAAGTTTAGCTGAAAGTTGCTTTTCAAAACATACTTTATTGCAAACACATCCGTTGACTTCATACTTATATGTTATGGTTCATACATGAATTAATGATGTTGTGGATGAGCATTCCTTTTTGATTTAAAGCAACATTCTTTTCTTTAAACAATTACATTATTTGAATTGTTATACTTCCACATGTATAATCGACAAATTACATCGAGAAACTACAAAAATACGCTGCAGTTGTACAAAAATTCATTTTCTTAATCAGAAAATAAGTGTTTTCCCTTCTCATCTCCTTCTTCTATCTTTCATCTTGAAATATAAAACATATGACGGGACTGGTTAATTTGTTCTTCTACTCATATATGCAGGGTTTCTGAAGAGATTGCAAGTATACTAGAGTATTCAATTACGAGAAAACTACGGCATAACAAGAATTGTTTTAAGACTCTTGAAAGGTGACAATCGTACATATTTGAAGCCACAACAATTGATTTATACTTCCCAACCACTTTGTTTTGACTTAAAGTGACATTTCATCAGTTCAATGTCCGTTATCATAAAAGAAATCCTTTTTACACATACAATACAAATTAGGAATTTCAGCAACCACATTTAGTATGTTACAAAATTGTACCATTATAATAATTATGCCATTTTAAAATTAATATTCGCACATTTATGATAACGTCGATAAACATGTCTGTCAGTTTGGTTGACTTTAAATTCTGATAAATGCCTAATCATTTATTATTAAAGAAACTACTAGGAATGTCGTGTCCTTTCTGTTTAATTGGTTTTCATATCTGTGACAATATCACCATATGAATATAAGCTCTACTAGCTCTAGCTTACAATATCTAGAAGGGAAATAGAATTAACCCATTCTTGTTTATTCTATAAACTGGCATTTTTTGATTTCAGGCTATTAAGGCTATGGTTGAATTACAACATTACCTATGATTTTCCTTATTAACTTAATACATCACATCTTCTTGCAATAAGAAACAACCTTTGTAATGTATAGCAATAAATAAATTGTTATAGAAATATTAAATAGAAAACAAATCTCCAGACAGAAATAGTATAACTATTTGTGACCTACTTACCCTTGTTCTAAGTTCATTATTTGAACATTATTGAAAAGTTTCTAGATTAACATGTCTGATTATATCAGTAAATATTATATTTACTGTTTGTAACATATATGTTAAAGTAAAAGCCACTTATAACAAAATGAAATGTTATCTACATATTGTAAAATCTTATCACTTTAAATCATTTACCACATGTCACAAAGGACGACAAATATGGATCACGGTCTTACCGACGTTTCTCTCGATGCTTTAAATGCGGTTGATTAAACTGAATTCAATTCTGACATTTTGTACTATAGATATCTAAACATGCCTACTGTTGCGATATGACTGACTCTTCAATTTTCTGATTACTTCGTTATATCTTTACAAGAAGCCTGAATATCAACTATGTATACAAGCTTCGAGTCTTATAATTGATTCAATTGTTTTCCTGTCAAATGTATACTTCTTTGCTTAAATAAGATATATCTGACTTTTATCGTATCATTTTACCAAATTTAAGATGTCTGCAAATTATATAAGAAACCGTGCGATGAAATTGAAAGAGATTAAGGAGTTGGACAGCTTTTAAGAAACCCAAGTCTTTATTCTGTTATATGTAAGTTCGTAGTAATGTTTGATTTATTGCAAATTCCTCATATCTACATGAATATATAGAGTGTAATAAAGATTTGTTAAGTTATGTACTGTTATTTAAAGAGTTACTGTAATAATGTATCACTATAACCAACACAGGTATAATTTGTTAACAATACAAAGAGAGAAATAACATACTGCATTAAATTATAATATAACTTACTAGTTAAATGTCTTTTGAATCATTATTTAGTATAATTATTTAATTTGACAAAAAATGAAAAAGTTGATATTAGTTTTTTTTATATTTGAAAAAAAAATATAAGATTGACTTAAATCTTAGAAGAACTATTTGCAAAGTCTAAGAATAAATTTTGTAATGCTCATTTCTTCACTTTTTAAGTCAAATAGTTATTTTATGTTGTATTTTCATTATACATTGTCTTTACCCTAGAACAAACAGTATCATATTTTATATGATTTTCTTTTTATGTTATGTTTTAAAACATTTTAATATACTCAACAAAAATAGAAACCTGACACTTTATTTATTTTAAATATTTTCAATTTGTGATTTAAATTAAAACATGTGTAGTTAGTATTCATGTTCTATAGATACACTATACATGTATTTTGTTTTGACTGCATATTGTCAGTAGAATGCAGCTAAGCGTAAAAATTTAGTTTTTGCACGTGAACCCCGTGCATGCTGAACGATGTCAGACAGACAGTGATGTAAATCACTATACATGTGTTCAGTAACAATTTAGTGTTATTCACACCTAGAGTTGATAGCTTTCTCAAGGCCACGTTTATCAGAAGCAGAGAGAAATCAAGCAATAGGAATGCTGCTGGGTGGGGCATCTGTTGTTGACGTGATTAGAACGTTTAACTGCAGTCGCAACACAATTCATGAACTTGTTAAACGCATAGACTTACAGGTGATGTGCATGATCGTCCAAGGCCAGGTAGGCCAAGGGCAACTACCCAAAAGGACGACCGTACAATTGTTTTAACTCACTTACGTGACAGGTTCAGACCGGCGAGCTTGACCGCGCCCGCGTTTAACGTAACTGCACAAACCATTCGCAATCGGTTGCGTGCAAAACAACGCCCGATTAGGGCGCGACGCCCATATACAGGCGGTATTCTCAACGCCATCGTCAGGCCCGTATTAGGTGGACACGTGCGCACCGTCACTAGCGGCGACGTTACTGGGATACTGTCCTGTTTTCAGACAAGTCTCTTTACAATCTCAGTCATGCCGACGGCCGTATAAGAATTTACCGTCGAAATGGCAAAAGGTTCACACCTGTCTGTGTTAGACAGCATGATCGTTTCGGTGATATGGGGCGGGATAATCGGTGGACAAAAGACATTGCTTATTGTTAAACACGGCAACTTAAACGCTAAGATATACACCAACGAAGTCTTGAATGCCCTTTTAAGCTATTCCGTTTATGTAAAGAAACGTTCCCTTTGTGTTTCAACAAGACAACGCCCGTCCTCAATCGGCGAGGATAACCTGCAGCCAACGTTAATACCATGCAATGGCCAGCAATGTCTCCAGATATGAATCCGATAGAGCATATCTTGGATGTGCTTGGCAGAAATGTACGACGACATCACGCCCCACAGAATATCCTCCAACTGACAAATGCATCGATAGCGGAATGGAATATTCTTCCAAACAACCTTGTTCAACGTTTCGTCAATTCTATGGTTCGACGCGTTTACGCACTACTTAGAGCCAGAGGTAACCACAACCGATATTGACTAAAATAAAAAAAATTGCATGCACTTTAAAACTGTTAACGAAATGATTAAAACATATCTGCACGTAGACAAAACATTATAGCCACACAATTGATAAATTGAATTTGACCCATTCTTTAGAACTAGCGTAATTTAACAAACTTAAACATATTTATTAAACAACAAAATGCATATCAATGTTGTGCATGCATCTCTTTTTCATGCCCAACATTCGTTTTTACATTTCCTGAAAATAATCAGGTTTATATTTTTGCTGAGTGTATTTCAACCTCACTTGTAATTATAAAGATAAAGGCAATTACCTAAATTTGGTTTGCATTGCAGGTTTTTTTGTGTAGAAATCAGTTTATTTTACATAGTGGTTGTTAGATTAAAAAATCAAACATACATTTAAAAACGTACACATTAGTATGTGATTTTATTAAATTAATGTAATTCGATGTTGTCCTGAAAAACATTATTGTGAAAGGCAAAACAGTATTGTAAATAGTGGGTGCTTTAAGAAATGCTGACAAACATTATTGCTATATTTTCACTGAAAGTGTATTTAGTTCGTCTATTTCATTACATGACAGTAGTTGTATAATTATGAACATATATAATATGTTTAATTACAAAAAAGTAAAATGTAGATGCGTTTAGGTATTTTTTTTGAATGTTTAAAATACGGACAAAATTTTATTAAAGCATTACGAAATACTTGCCTGACTACAGTTCAACTATTAATAAAATATAATTATATTTTTAAAATGGCGTCATTATAGGTCGGAGCTAAAACGACATAATGGATAAATAACCGGATTGGGCAATCATTCCTAGACTCCAGGTCACCATCAACTATTTACTTATTTATACATTAAAAGCCTAATTACAAAATCTTTAGAAGTGATGTTTGTGTAATTTGTATAAAGCCCTGTCAATGTTTAATATAAAGACAAATGTAGTTACTGTAACATGCCCAAATTATAGTGTATGTAGGCTGGCACAATTAACTTGTACTTGTATCAATAGGCACTCCTTTTAGCAACTTATATGTGAATGAGTCGCTACAACATGCTTGATGAGAGCAATGACGTAGTTAATAAATTTCATGTCAAAACTGAATATAACTCATCATTAAATAAAATGGATAATAAACGTTTTTGTTTGAAAAGTTTGAAATATTTCATATATTAAGTGATTGCACAAACCACAAATGTTATCTCGTGCGGACAATATAATTACATAACTGTATTTGCAAATGATACCTGTTCATTTACATACAATCTACGAATTTGTTTTACTGTTTTTAGACGAAAAGATTAAAATAATTATACAAAATGAAGGTGGGAAATAACTAATTTCTTCATCAAATTTTAGTGAAAATGTTTTGTTTTTTTTTTTGTTTTTTTTGTTTTTTTTTTGGTGAGGGATATTTCACTTACCCCCATTTTCATGTAAACATTTGTCCTGTTATTTCATGATACAAATGACTAAAAAAAAAGGATCAAGTATCTGATTGTCTTTTACAAGCACACGCTTGTGAGAAGGGCTTATTAATGTTTTTTGAAACTTTATATACGTGTATGAATAAAACGGAACACCGACAAATGTAAAATCTTTATGAAAACGTTAATGACATAGGTCAGCAAACGTTATAATAAAAAATATACGTTCAAACAATATGCTTATCATGTTCAAAAGTTAGACTAATACCTAACTTTGGCTTCCTCCAGCGTTGATTACGCTACAGCTAATATTCTTTCATTTATTTATGCTTTTTATTGATTTGCAGTCAGTTTTATTGATTTGTACAGCGTAACGACGTGCGCTCTCACTAATTAGTCATCACATTATGAAATTCTATAGTTCTTATTGAAACAAAATCCTGTAACTATTAATTATAAGTTTTTATTTAAAAGAAAACACAAGAGAAATTTTGATCTTGATATATTATTATTAGGTTAACAGAGATCACATGTTTCACATTCTTATAAATGATTCTTTTCTTTCTTGTCACTTTCGTGTTTGCTCCAGAACTTTTAAACCGCTGAATTTTTTTTAATAACTTGGCACAAGTGATCACCATAATGAGACGATGTGCAGAACGCAAGAATTGGGTTGCTACCCCAAGGTCAAGGTCACTGTCACAAAGTGAAAGTACATTTGTAAAATATTGCATTATATTTTCACGCCGAACCTCATTTTTACTCTATATTCATTGATGTGAGATTGCATCATCTTTTGTTCAATTTAGAGTTTTCGGGTGAAATTATTATTTAGAGTATTTTTATGGTTTGCATAAATTTCCATGTCTCAATTTAAACATTTTGCCGTTTATTTCACAAAAATCCTTTCAGTAATAAGAAAGTTACATTTTTGTTTTATGAACCAGATATATGTATTATGTCTGTATTTGAAGGACGGGCCTTTATTTTACATTACTATTTTTCCCGCCGTCCCAGCTTTATTTCGTGCAAATCGATTTTTCATGTTTTGCACGATTTGTTTTCCCGCTCAGTACTCAGTAGTTTGCTATATATTGACTAAATTTTAAGTGACATATTGCAATGCACTGGACGTTATACAGGTCACTATGACGGTGACAGACAAATTATATTTGTCATAAAATTACAGCTTGTACAAGGTAAATTTAATTTTCTAGTGATTTTGTTTCATAAATTTTTGCTATTTCGTAAAATACCATTTTCTATTAGAATTATAGTTTATTTGATTCAGGTTTAGTTATTTGGCAGTAATTTATTGTTTTCTAAATTTTTGCAGATTAAATTTTAAAAGCTCTTTTTTTATTCTAGTGTTTCGCTATTGCAAATTTATACCGAGACATGTTAATTGATGTATGTTAATTGAATTATATTGTAATTGTATAGGAGCCATGAATATTTTATAGATATATATATATCTATTCATAAATAATTTATTATGGTTCTACCGTATTTGTGTAACTTTATGTAAAATGCTGCAGTATCGTAATGATTTGTTTCAATCAATTTAATTTACGTTATCATCTTACTTCATTTCATTTATCATCCGTTTTTGTTATAAGTAAACACAACGTATCAAAACTAACGTATCTCTAGAGAAGGATCTTCAGTGGCATGATTTTGGAAGACGTTTATTTATTGGTGGTTATTATGTGGCGTATATTTGAATATATTTGCAACGCAGTATTATGCGGATGTGATTGAATTTTTGTTCCACGGAATGTATGGTGTACTATAGTGGACATTTTGTTTATCCAAAGAAGCACGTTATTTTATTGGAAACCGACAAAGGTCGAGTCTTTTCCAAGGGACTTTATTATACCCTTATGTTTGATTATCATGGAACTTATCATGTTTTATACTTTGTAGCTTCTTATTTGAGGACACACCCGAAGATGACACGGGCCCTCCACACGTATGTCCATGGCTAAAGGGTGACGCATGCCCTTGTTCAGGATCCTATCAACTGTGCCAACACTGTAGGAAGTACAGTTACGCTTGATAAGATTTTATACAAGACGCCCGCCATTGTGACGAATTTTGTTTAACAACGCCACCACTTTATTGAAACATCATGACAGAAACTTTACGGGAGAAATAGACTGAGATACGTTGATAGTGTTTGTTTGTGCAGTGACTTATCATAGTAGTTTATCATATACAATCATTTTTCATTTATAAATATTCATTTCTGTAAATAAATTTGTATATATTTTCTGTTCTGAGTTGTTGGTTGTTTTAGATAGCAATTGTGGTCGGCCTGGTATCCCATCGTAGTCCCTATTGTGACAGTCACTCTTAAAGGTCAAATATTAAAAAGTCTTCATTTCATAATATAATGTCTACATGTTGTGTCCGCTCCGTAACTTGTTAACCGCTGAACATGTTTTAATATGTTGGCATATGCTGGTGGCCTTTAAGTCAATAAAATGTTTGTTTTGTTTTGCTTGTTTGTATGCTTTTTCACTACAACGTATAAGTTCTTTATTTCTAAAGGTATTTACTTAAAATTTGAAATATGTGTTTTTGATCATCAACCCATATGTGACAAGGTTTACAACTCTAACAAATAAATATCAGAATTACGCCCTTGTACTTAGAATTTTCAATGGATTAAAAATTCCTATGTGAACATTGCATGGGCAAGAAATTTTTATTGGTCTATTCAGGACAGCTGTACTATTATACTGGATCGATGTGGCAAGGCATAAGATACGACATGCAACATGTTTTACACTTGTTGGTAAAATCAGAAAATAAGGTTTTATGCCGAATCAGTTAATATTGTTGGGCGATGCATGCACGAAAGCGAAATAGTTGCAAGCATTGCAACGTATTTTACATGTATATAATAATAATATATACCTTGGTGATAGTTTATTTCATTCAATTGTTTTACCTTTACCATATGTCATCACGAAGCATTTTCATGGGGGAGAGTTTGAATCTCCTATACTATAATACATTGAACTACGGTTTTCTTGGTAGTTTAAATGTGTATTTTCATAGTATTTTGTTGTTAAGTTCTTTGTACAATATATCAATAACTTTTTCACTGTCAAAGTTCAGATTTAGGATTGATGGAAAAATAACTTTTGCATATCAAACGGTGTATCGTTGTGTATTTTCATGTGCAAAATTCGCCTCATATGTAGCTTCCTACCCTAGTCCCAGCACCTTTTCCCCACAGATCCTAGAGAACAATGTGAAAAAGATGTAAGTTTTAAGACAAAGTTTTTAATTTTATACTTTGTAAGAAAACACACCTTTTCATTGATACTCGTATATTTATTATACCGTTTCAGATGAATTTGCAACAGCCTTGTTATCAACATGTCTAGCATTTTCCAATATATTTATACTGTAACCTGTTTGTTCTAGGCAATGTTTATAAGATACATGACGAATAATTACTTAAAGAATTTTTCATGCAAAACTTGTGCAGGTATATTTGGCTTTTATTATCCTTTTTATTTGAAATTTATGTATTTTATTTCATAACAGTTTTATTATGTCTTTTGTTTATTGTCAGTCATATCATTTTTATTATTGTAATCAATTAGCTCAAATGCCGTCTATTTCTAAATTGTTTTAAGTAAAGTGTAATAAAACAACAACATTTTATTGTAACATTTTATTTTATTCATACCCTTTATCTGTACACATGACATATCTTTGTCAAACAATGCCATTACGTAATAAGGTTTATCCAAATATATCAAAAATATGTCAGAATAAGTTAAGATAAAAAATTCATCAATTCTAACTAAACAGAAACCATTAATTTGCCTGGCTTTTATTTCGGTCTGAATAGCATTCAATTATAAAATTGTCAATGTATAAGAAGAGGTACTGTCCTTTTAGGATTATTATTTAGTGACGCGGTGTAAAACAGTTATCATGTTGTGTTTATCATCTTGAGGCACGCAGGCGCACGTTATAAATTAAAATATCGACAAATTAATCAACTGTTGGCGTAACGCAGTAGATAACATTGTCAGTTAATGTTTTCGTTAAATATCAATGCAAGACTGGTTCGGATTATACTTTTTTCGCAAAATTAATTTCAATATATAAACAATCAAATACGAATATTTTATATTTTTCTTGACGTGAAGAAGTGTTAAGTGTTGTGTTTATTTCTTTTTCCTTCACATATCACATTTTTTTCGTTTCCAAAATTAATATCTAGCAAATGTGTACAACCTTATACTGAATAGTAAACGGAATAAATACATGTATACAAATTGTTTCAACAATATTTCAGTTGGCACGAAATACTCGTGCACTGCAAAAGTACTATGACTTATGTAAAGCGTCGTACTTGATTAAACATCCCTTAATTAAAGGTTATAAATCAAACAATAAATCATTCATTTGTACGTTTTATAGTTCCTGTTGCTTCCTTCTAATGGAACTATGAGCATTTTAAGACAAGCAATTCCATTATCTAGTTATGTTTTTTATCTGTTTGAACGATATTATTGTACTGTGTAAGTAATTGGCTTATAACTTTTTGTAACTTTTTATCGCACAGGTCTACAATAACCTCTAATGTCAATGGGAGAACATTAAATGTAATTTTAAATACAGATACTGACTGAAAGGCAACTCATTTTGTTTATGTTTTGACTTGAAACACCCCTGGGTGTGGCATACATTATGTTGGTCAGACAGGACGTTCTCTTAAAACTCGATTCCGTGAACATGTTTATAAAATAAGAAATCGCACAAAATTTACAACTTTTCTATATCAACATTTTCGTAAAGATGCTCATTCATTTAAAATGTTTCAATTCAACCAGTGGAACATATTATTTATGATTCTGATGCTTTGGCTAGTTTTAAAGTAAAAGTTAGACACTTGGCAGAATTAAAATGGATTAAGAACTTACAAACGCCTTTCCCACTTGGCCTAAATGACAATATTTTTCAACAAGGTAACATCTCTAAAGATCCTACCATTGATATATTTTCTATTCTGAATATTCGTAAACGTAAATCCCGATCTCACGGAATACGTAAAAATGGCAACATCAAACATAAATCTAAAATTACCCTGTCTGTCACCGACTTAAATAATATCTTAAAAAATTCTGGTAAAAATGCAATGCTATCACGTCTTACTTCACTTTCATTATCAACTCTGAAAATCTTAGACGCGGAGGCAGATAATATAGTTATTCAAACAGATCCTTTAAATACAGCAGCTTATCTTATTCAAAGTTATACTCAGCACGTCTTAAAAAAGATTAATACAGAATCCCTTAAGAAAGTCCAACACGACAAAATTGAAAATGTTGCAGGCTCGGTTTGATTGAGCCTGTTCATTAAGACCTCATATTGACAACACTTCTGACCACGACAGGCATTTCCTAAAAGTTACCTTTCTTAATAAAGGTATCGACTTCATCGATTTACCCAGTATATTTCGTGATAAACGTGTCACTGATTCAGTTCCTTTATACTTCAAAAACTCTGAGATACATATTATTTGCTATAAATATAAGAAACCTGTTAGAAATATCATATTTAATTACAACAAAAATGTCTCTGACTTAGATATTCAGTCTAATACCAACTACATGAGACTGCACTACTTCTAATTTCTGTAATAATTTATTCAGATTTTGGCTATATTGCACAGTAATTTTGATATTATTGCAAAAGAATTCGTAAATTATTCTTAAAAGGACCTAAAAACAGAATTCCTTCAGAAATTGATTTTAGTGCTTGTCGTTGTCAGATTGCTGAAACAATTGAGGATTTTTCTAATAAATGGTGTCGCCGTGAAAATGCTGATAGTAATGCTCTAGCTACTTGGAAACGTAACATTTTCAAAATTATTGATTCACGTATTAATTTTTATCGTGGAAATAAACATCTTCTTCCAACTAAACCGAGACTTACTTTAAATAGATAAATACAGAATCCCTAAAGAAAGCCCAACACGGCAAAATTGAAAATGTTGTAAGCTCGGTTTGATTGAGCCTGTTCATGGACGGTACTGGAAAGTGCAAGTTACCGTCCACGCCCCTAGCACCGGCTTAAGCAGAATTCAACATTTAAACATGAAATAGTAAAATTTTTGAATTTAGAAACATCCGCAGATGTGTTCATACGGCGGTTATCATGGAACCTTCAATGTGACACTTCCGTGCCATTCCATGAAAAGAGGCGTATGGTCCCCAAGTAATAAAAAGCGTGTGCCCTAAACGAGAAAACAATCTGAAAAAGGATATTCAAGCTTTTCATTCAAAATTTGTTTTGGTACCAGCGGACAAGGCGGCTAATAATATCATTATTGTATGACATATCCATTACATTAACGTTTTACATAAGGAACTTAATAGTACTAATGCGTATTCAAAAAACTACTGCTTCTGAAAAAGACATTGTTAACAATCATGTCACTAATATTTCGAGTCTAAAAGTCCAAATCGATGAAAAATAACTAAAACTTCCTATTATGTATTGGATTCCTAAATTACATAAAAAACCTTACAAAGCCAGATTTATTGCTAATTCTACATCTAGCACAACAAGTAAACTTTTTATTTTATTAACGTCTTGTTTGACTGCCATTAAAACACATGTAATGAGATACTGTGATAAAGTGTACGAAAATACCGGCAAACATCTATTTTGGTCCATTAAGAATTCCGGTGAAATTTTGGATAAATTAAAAATTAAGAACTATCAGGCTTCAACTGTCAGTACATACGATTTTTCTACACCACATTCTACACTGCTACATAATTTAATTAATGATAAACTGATTTCCCTTATTCAGAAAACCTTTGCACGGGAAAAAGTTACATTTCTTGCATGTAACTCTCAAAAAGCCTTCTTTACAAACTGTATTGTAAAACAGTATACTATATGGACCTATGACGAAGTTTGTGGAGCACTCTCTTTTCTTTTAGACAATATTTATGTCGGGTTTGGTAATACATTATTCAAACAAATCATAGGAATTCCTATGGGTACTAATTGTGCACCCCTGGTCGCCGATTTGTTTTTATTGCTATGAAAGAGATTTTATGTTAAGTCTCTCTGAAAATACACAACAAGATGTTATATTAGCATTTAATAACACTTCCAGATATCTTGATGACAATTTTTAATTTAGATAATTCTTATTTTGATCAAATGGTGTCTAATATTTATCCTACTGAGCTACAACTTAATAAAACAAATTCTTGAAATTTAACTACATCATTTTTGGATCTTCATATAACTATCAAAAACAATTCTATTCACACGAAAATCTATGCTCATTTGGATAGAGACGTACCGCATGCAACATCTTACGGGGTTTATATATCTCAGTTAATTAGATTCGCTAGAGCTTGTAGCAACGTAAAGGATTTTAACGAGCGAAATATTTTCATTACCGGTAAGCTACTCAAACAGGACTACCGCTATTATAAATTACGTAAATATTTTACAAAATTTTCCAATCGTAACTTTGATTTAATTTCAAAATTCAATAGTGATCTAAAAACTCTTCTGCGATAAGGGATTAGCCAGCCTGATTTTTACGGGGATGTTGTTTACAAACTTCGTAAGATCTTGGGTCATTGTAATTTTTCTGTTGTCTATACTGAAAATATTAAACGTTTTATTAAAAGAGGTTATGACCCTACTATTTTAAGCCATACTGCATGCTCAGTGTTCAACCCATTTACAGTTGGACTCTACGCTTTCCTCTTTTGATTACATCTGACGGACCAAGTGGGAGACTCTATGATGGACAGTTCTTAAAGCCCTCTGGGACTGAATTGTCTTAATGTTCGTCTTCTGTCTTGCTTCGTTGGGCCCTTGTAGGTGATTTTCTTGTTGCTCTGTCTTCCTTTAGGATATTGAGTACTTTTGTTATGGTCATTGGGTTTACTTTTATATGTTTCTACATGATCATTTTGGTGTTTTACTTATTTAACCTTTTGTAACCATAACAACTGTTAGAATTTCACTTGGTGGGGATTCATTTTATTTACACTGTCTTGTTTATAGGAACATGGTGGGGCTAAGAGTGAGGTTTGCTGCACCATTAACCGGTTTAAACTCCCCAGCAGTAGTTATGCTGCTGACCGTTCCAATGCGGCGCCCCTCTGTGTTCCTCAGATATATGTCTGTGTTGCTTTATACTGTTTTGGTGACACTTGTGTGTCTCTTGTTGTTTTCTCGTCTACGGTAAGTATCTTCCCCTTTGCCCTGTGTTTTTATTTATTTAATTTATAACCCCCACTTTCCCGGGTCTCATGTCCCCTTCCCCTGTGCCTTTTGACTTTATGTGCCTAATATTCAATCATTTATTTGTTTTTCTTTTAGTTCTTTATCAGTTACTAATTATTTATTCTTATGTAGTGGTTTGCATCTCCGTGCTCTGCCTTGTGCCCTGTCCTGTTTATGTTTGGGGTCCTCCTGGGCTCCTTGTCACTGACTCTTGTTACTGGGTCGGATGGGGGCCGCGTTCATTGAACGCCGTCTTTCCTTGTTGATCTTGTTTTATCATATATAATACATTTCTTTATTTACGATGCAATACACTGTCTTCATTATTTCACTTTTTTGTCACTAAATATCAAACTAATTTGTTGGAAGAAGTAAATGCTGACTGATACATTGACCTCGACACAATGTTTAAATGAAATATGATAAACAAGATCACCAAGAAAAGGCGGCGTTCAATGAATGAATGAATGAAGTCTAGTAAGGAAGACGCCTATTTTAAATATACCTATTCTTTTCCACCATAAACAATAACCATTTCTTCAAACAGAATACATTTAATCACTTTCTATAGAGAGATTACATTTCATTTGTGAAATATTACTTTTATGTAGAAGATTAGTTGCCCCTGGCCTAAGGTATGTGGTAACTAAGACTAACACTACATTCCGTTGTGTTTGTGGTAAACTCATCGTTTTGCAATAAGTGACTTTGATTCTTCAGTCTAATTTTGTTAAATCGAAGGAATCATGAATTAAACATAATTTTATGATAAAGTTCTAATACTGCAATATTTTTTTGTAAACCGTCCTTGCCAAAGTAAAAGATCCGAAAACACAATAATGTCATACTCAATTCTAATAAAAGGTTTGCATTAAATGCACTGTGTGGAAATATACAGCTTAGAATTGTAAATGGAGTTACGATCTAATAAAGAAATGAATGAATGTACTAAGTTTTTACAAGAATCGGTTTGTAGTGTTTAAGAAAGCTAATGGCAAAACAAAAAATGTTTTAACGTTTACGGTCATTAAATTGGCTATTCTGTTCGTCATTTTATGCTATGGATTATAAATTTAAGATTACAAAATCCATTTGTTTGACTATTACATCAGTCCAAATACTTTATTTAAAACAAAACAAAACAGATATGTCTCTATTAAATTGTTTTGATATTGACAATATTAACATGGCAAGAAAAGTGCATGAAGAAGAAAACGTTATTGTATTTGTATTTATTTATCAAAGATTACGGTGTTAAGATAAACAATATTCAGTAATTTGATTTTAGGACATTTATTTATATTATTCAAAAATAATAATCCTCCACAAAACAGTTTTTAATATCTTATATTGTCAAGTTATGGGAAGATGAAACAAATCTCATATGACGCTTAAAACAAACTAAATGCTGAAAGGCCAATTAAGCCCCGAAATGACTTTACTTTTATTGCTCATAAACTGTCTTGTCTGTGCCCTGCTACAGTTTCCTCAAAAGTTCTAACTGACGATAAGGTTGAACCATTTTTAATATTTTAGATTTAGTACAGGTATAGTGATGTAGTGTTTTGTATGGAAGTCAAAATACAGCTTCGTTTACATTTGACTTTTATTGACAAATTAATTCACATTCATTGCTACATTATTTGGGATATGATCATCGAACATTTTCAAAATCAAAATATTAAAAAAGTTTAAAAAGCATGTTTGCCCTCTCCAAAAAAGAAAAGAAAATGTACACATTTAGTTACAAAATTCAAATTTTACAAGTTCATATTACATGTTTAATTATGATTAAGTCCGTGCAAGGGGGCGCGTATGGTAACTTGCACTTTCCAGTCCCTTTCATGAACAGACTCATTTAAACCGAGCCTGCAATATTTTTAATTTTGCTCAGTTGCCTGTTTGTTTCAAATTGTAATTGTTACTTTATGTTCAGACCTTATGCATAGGTAAAATCTAAAATGTATTTCAACTTCGTTTTGCTTCAATGAGTAACGAAACTGCGTTTTCCTTCAAACAGATGATAACTGAAATAAGTAACTAAAGCACATTTGCACCATGACAGGGGGAAATCTGCAACAAAAGTTTTAAGGGGCAAATAACTGAAAGATAGGGTGATGACGCCCAATTATTTTTATCAATTTATTTGAAACTATACATATCATGATACCGCTTGCTATCTTGAAAAGAATATTCTTGCAACATTTTAATGTGGTATTGTGACATTTTATATAGCGTAAAAAAATAATGTGCCATTTAACGTTACTTTTGCGACATTAAACGAAAGGCTGATGTTACAATAAACGACAATGTAATGACCAACGCGTGGTAAGTTCGATATCTAACGGTGTTGCGAGATATAACAGGGTAGTAATCGTAAGATATCCTAAAATCACAATTATTTGCCTACTTCAATCAAATTATATACGATGCTATGTGATAACGGAAGTCATTATTTATTATTGACTTCATTAGATTAGTACTTGATTAAGAATTGACAACGAAACATAACAAAAAACATTAACCGAAGCTTTATAGAAACGTACAATGTCAAGAAGACTTACTTTTCAATCCTCATTTAAGCAGATAATTTTTCCTTTTTTAATCAAGAAAGCATTGCGAGTTTACAAACTAATGTCGTCTGGAAATGACGTTTGCTCTTTATTAAGGTTGGAAATACCAACGTACTCTGGCTGATTTAGAAAATGTGCTAGTGAGATTACCTTGACTTTTTAACATGTCTTGTGATCTTAAAGCTTATGTATCGTCTTGATAGAGATTTACAGCTTTTACGGATAACGATAGCCGGAGACGAACAACGGTTATGATATTCGGGGGTTATCTCAAAATATTTATCATTCAATTAAATACAGCAAGTGCTATAACCTTTTTATGGCAAGTAAGATAAGTACAAATATATACAATTGTTTATATATTCATACACTAGAAATTGGCCTGTAACGTTTAATCTCTGCTATAGCGTGTTCAAGACATACACAATATTTTACATTTCTGTTAAGTTTTAGGCACTTTCTCCTTTTATGCCCCAATTTACGGCGTATTTGAGCTGACGTGTATGGTGTCATAATATGGGCATAAGTCGGATAAATTTTATCGACAAGTTTAACGCACTCTTGTGAAAATGGTAAATTAGTGCCGATCTGAGGTAACAGTAATACTGCTGGGCATCGTAATAGTGACCAGGATACCCACTTCGTATTTATCTTATAATTGTCTTAATATAGAAATGACATACCTCGCTTAACAAGTCATCTGGTTTGTTTTATGTTTTACTGATAATGAGGATCTCGGACTAAATTCTATGTCATATAGGGATTTAAGTACATAGTTTATTTGGGGCGTCCGTGGCCGAGTGGTTAAGGTCGTTGACTTCAAACCACTTGCCCCTCACCGCTGTGGGTTCGAATCCCGACAGGGACTTTGGATTCTTTCATGTGAGGAAGCTATCCAGCTAGCTTACGGAACGTCGGTGGTTCTACTCAGGTGCCCGTTCGTGCCTGAAATAATGCACGGAAGGGCACCTGAGGTCTTCCTCCACCAGTAAAGCTGGAACGTCGCCAAATGACCTATACTGTGTCGGTGTGACGTAAAACCCAATCAAACAAACAAACAAACATAGTTTATTTGGCATTATGTGATTAATTCTATTCTTCTAATACTACGTGCTGGCGTTATTTGATTAATTCTATTCTTCTAAAACTAATTGCTAACTTCCTCCGTCCTAAATACAAGCTGTTATAAAGCCATCTTAATATTAATTCTTATGCTTCTATAATTTTTCAATATTCGGGCGTGCGTTGTATACGATACAAAGTAATTTTATGTTCTCCGGTACTACATGCGTACAAGTATGTTCGTGAGGTCGATAATGAACGGAATTTAGTGTTAAAACTGTGTTTATAATGTAACATTATTGATTTTTTGCATTAAACAAACAAATAAAATATAAGATGTCTTGAAAGTTGTGTTATATAGTTTTATAATGGAAAGATCTACAACCTAGAAGATTTTGAATTAACATAAAAATATCATGAAATAGTTTAGTTCATAGCCTGAACAGAAACTGAAAATAGACAAAACTAGACGAACAGCAAAACACTAGAGTATAACTATAATGCAGCACCAGTGTGTATACAAGTTTTATTACAAAGATACACAGATATCGCAATGACGAGCCTACTTTTGTAACTTCATAATAAAAACTATAACATATTACGTAATTTACTTAAAATCAGACGAAACAAAGGGCGAATTCTTACTGTTAGTTACGGTTCTGTTGTCTGCCAGATCTATAGATTCGATTAAATGAACAAAATCTATTAAATCTATTAGCCCAAAATATGATAAACAAGATCAACAAGGAAAGGCGGCGTTCAATGAACGCAACTCCCATATGACCCAGCAACAGGAACCAATGGCAAGGAGCCCAGGCAGACCGCCCGCCCGCCGTGTACCACGTTCGACATTTTCGTATTTGAGGGTCAAACACATTAAAGAAAGGAGAATATTTTCCAGTTAATATTACTAATAAAAATTATACATTATTGAGCAAACTATAATTCTTATTTCATATTTGACCCTAGCGATTAAGGTAACATTGAATGCATCACCATTGTCAGTTTTGAAATGAGTGTTCTTGTGTCCGTGAACGAACCGAATCCATGAATAAATAACCAAGTAATTACACTCTGAAGTACATTTCAATATTTGTCCATGAAGGTCAATTAATGTCCAAGATCTTAACAGAATCATTTAATATGTCGGATTTGTTATATATGGCTGTTTGGTCTAAGAATAAACCGAATCCATGAATAAATAAATAAAAAAGTTGCACATTTTCATTATCCCTCATGTACAGACTCAATCAAACCGAGTCTGCAATTCTCTTGTAATTTTGTTGTGATTAATGCTTCCGAGGGATCACTTTGTTTCCAGATTTTTGACAATTTAAGCAATTTTCAATTCTTTTACCATGACAGTCAATTTCGATAGAAAGGTCAAGGTCAATGTCGATTTTGTCATAATGTTTTTTTTTGTCCAAGAAGAAATCAAATCCGTTAAAAAGTAACAAGCATATGACAATCTAAGCTAAATTCAATATTTTACCTTGACAGTAAAGGACATATAGCAAAAGTTTCATTAATTTGTCCTTTAAGGTCAAGGTCATTGACAAGGTCATATTGGTTTTGACCTTTATAAGACATTGCCCTAACGTTAAGTGTGCTAAAGTAGGAATACATTCCATTCACAAGTAATAAAGTTAAAACAAATAATATTAAAACTCAAGCAAAATTCAATACTTTCACCTCCAAGGTCTACTAAAATGTCTTGGCCGAATTTGAAGAAAATACATTCATTAATAACAAATTTATAGCCAATAATACAAAAGGTAATTTAGTTAATATAAAGATGTTGTCGTACGTATTATTATTTGCAAGCATCAACTCGATCCATTTATAAATAATAGAAAGCTAAATAGTAAGAAAGAAAATTATCAAAGTTATAGCCAATTATAGTTAAAAGCAAGCAAAGTCCAAACATTTAAATTGATAAATGTCAGTTATGAGTGAAGGTCAAGGTCGGTCTGGTAAACTAAAAGGTCTTGTCCACATGGCGAGGTAAATCTTTGCATCGGCCACGTGTCTTTCTAAACTCGGTTTCTCTATTTTACTGTCTGTGAAGGACCGTAAAATAAAACTATTTATTTAGTTTTATGCATTTGGCTGTAAAAAGTCTTCCCGTACATTTAATCAATGATGTTATATTTTCGATCCTTGAAGATCGTTCAGCACGACATTATTGTTGTGTATACATTTAAGATGGTATTTTAGTTTCTTGTTATGACCTTTTTCAATTTTGGTGGTTCCAGTAGTCCTACTTGAATACAGTATAATCACCCTTAGGATATGTTCCCTGCTTTTTAAATTAATCTTTTTACGTCTTGTCTGTGATATGCAGGCTTCATAACCTCAGATCCCCTTTCTGCCTCAGTTCCGCCCATTGTTTTCTCGTTTAGGGCACACGCATTTTTTTACTTGGGGACCATACGCTGCTCTTCATGGAATGACACTTGTGTCACATTGAAGGTTCCATAACCGCCGTATGAACACATCTGCGGATGTTTCTAAATTCAAAATTTCACCATTTTCATGTTTAAATGTTGAATTCTGCTTAAGCCGATGCTAAAGGGCGTGGACGGTAACTTGCACTTTCCATTACCGTCCATGAACACGCTCAATCAAACCGAGCCTGTAACATTTTACAATTTTGTCGTGTTGGGCTGTATTTAGGGATTCTGTTTTCACTATTTTATTAGTTTAAACATATTTATTTCCCGGATATATAAATTTACATATATATACAATCAAAACCAAACATTTCTATTTTCGATAACAGGAATACAATGGAAGATTAGGTCTCATAAAATGTTTATCCTTTGAGAAATACATGGAATGAAAAATATGATCAACGTTAAACTTTCGGAATGGCAACAGCAATGTCAATGTTAGTATATATCTACATGGAAAGGTAAATCTTTGCATCAGCCACATATCTTTCTGAACTCAGTTTAATGCCTATAAAGGACAGTTAAATAAAATTATGCATTAAGCTTTATTTCCATTATTCCATTAAACCCTTTTTAGACTAGACTTCGATTAATGAACAAATATTGTAAGGTAATAAATGTGTCTATGATAGTGCAGAATCTTAAGAGGTGAGCTGTTATATATGTTTTATGGTATCGTTAAACAGCTGTTATTTTAATTCAGTTTCTGTAATTAATCTCACTTAAATCATGTTTTATTTTTTCTTTATCAGGAAGTCTAAGACAAAAAAATATTGTTACATACGAGTTTTATAATTATATGGATCGCCACGTGCAATATGCACTTTTAATTTCTTCTTTTCCGTGCTAACTTAAACTTTAATTTCAACAAAGCAGGTATATAGCGCTGGGATGGGGCATCTCGGTAGTGCAATATTTGTCTTGACCTTTATGGCTTTTATTCCGTTACCTTTGGTAAGTACAGTCTGCTGCATTGGCGACTATGCAATCTATATTTTTCTGGAAACATGGGTTTAAGGTTAGTATAAAGACTGTTGTTCGAGAGTTATTTAATAGCTTAAAGGGGGCGTCCGTGGCCGAGCATTTGTCCCTCACCGATGTGGGTTCTACTCAGGTGCCCGTTCGTACCCGAAATAGTGCACGACAGGGCACCTGAGGTCTTCCTTCACCCGTAAAGCTTGAACATCGCCATATGATATATACTGTTTCGGTGTGACGTAAAACCCAATCAAACAAACAAACGAAAGCTTATAGCGTGCAAAATAATTGAACTTAAATAATTTTTTTCTTAATTCTGTAATAAAAGACCTTTTCATTCGCAATTTACAATCTTTTTTTGTTCAGCATTAAAACAAGCGTATTGTGACATTCAAAGTATGTTCCCTGTAATCCGGAGTTCCTTGTAAGCATACAAGTCGTTTTTATCTTATAGAATGACGAAGTGTCTGGATCAAGATTGTTTGTAATCCAAATAAGTGGTGAGCCTGCATTATTTTCTTTAGGGATTCTTTTTCTCTCTATGTTATTGACATATAATAAGTAAAGCTTTGTAAATCAGATTTGAGCAATAACATTTAAACATCATGTCATTTAATGTCGATATCCTGTGCTGCACACAGTGTCTTCTACTCGTAATCTGTTAGATTTTTGTCCTCTTTCATTCCCTATTATTTAATGTTCAACATAACATTGTATTATAAATTTGTTTACTATGGGACTCTGTGCTGTTTGCACTGAAGTCAAAATATGTAAATATCTTATAAATATGCGATAATATGTAAATTATAGCTATAAAAAGAAAACGTTTTATGTTAATTTTATTTTCTGTATTTATGATACAAATTAAATTGTATCTATATGAAGCAGTTCTTCTTAAAGTGTATGTAATTTAATTTAAGGCAGAATAATAATAACCAAACAGATTCCCCGAACATGTTGTAGACTCGGCTTGTGTAACAGTTAACTTCCACGCGGATTTTGTGCAAGCTGAAATATATGGTGTCCTTCTTGGGCAAGTTAAATGACACCAGCTGATATGCAAGATTAATTTCTTATGTCGCTCCCTTCTGTATCTTTACATGAAGATAGAGCAACGATATTTAACAGTCTCAAAAAGAACATTTGGCGCCATTCAACATTGAATTTGTCACACGCGTAACCTTTTCGTCGTGAGAATTAAACTATAAAAAATTAGCTATGATTGACAAACTTTCGCATTTTTCTTTTGAGAACTGTAGCATATTTACAGTACCAGTGACAACAATAGTTACGATTCTTCGAAAGTGAATGTTGTTTCGCTACTCATCTTTAAACTCGATGTGCCATAGTTCAATCAAAATACCTATTAGAGTAATATATCTTGGATAGTGACCTCTTAATATGCTTTCAAATAACTGTGTGAAGTGTTATGCCATTTTTTTACCAGCCGGCTTCTAGAGCGGGGGTACCGCTGTCGTGGGTTGCGGAAATATTTTAAAATCGTAATTTTGATTTGATTTCAAAATTCAATGGTAATTTAAAGACTCTTCTGCGACGAGGGATTAGCCAGCCTGGTTTTAGTTGCGATGTGATTAACAAACTTCGTAAGATTTTGGGTTATGGTAATTTTTCTGCTGTTTTTACTGAAATCGTTAAACGTTTTATGGAAATAGGTTATGACCTTACTATTTTAGGACGTGCTGCATGCTTAGTGTTCAACCCTTTTGCAGTTGGACACTACGCTTTTCTCTTTTGATTACATCTAACGAACCTAGTGGGAGACTCTATGATGGACAGTTCTTAAAGCCTTTTTGGACTGAATTGTCTTAATGTTCGTATTCTGCCTTGCTTTGTCAGGCCCTTGCGGGTGATTTTCTTGTTGCTCTGTCTTCCTTTAGGACATCGAGTACTTTTGTTATGGTCATTGGGTTTACTTTTATATGTTTTGACATGATCATGTTGGTGTTTTACTTGTTTAACCTTTTGTAACCATAACAACTGTTAGAATTTCACTTGGCGGGATTCATTTTATTTACACTGTCTCGTTTATAGGAACATGGTGGGGCTAAGAGTGAGGTTTGGTGCACCATTTACCGGTTTAAACTGCCCAGCAGTATTTATGCTGCTGACCGTTCCAATGCGGCGCCCCTCTGTGTTCCTCAGATGTATGTCTTTTGTTTCATACTGTTTTGGTGACACTTGTGTCCCTTGTTGTTTTCTCGTGTACGGTAAGTATCTGCCCCTTTGCCCCTAGTTTTTATTTATTTGATTTATCCCCTCCCTTCTCCGGGCCTCTTGTCCCCTTCCCCTGTGCCCTTTGACTTTATGGGCCTATTATTCAATCATTTATTTGTTTACTTTAAGTTCCTTATCAGTTACGAATTATTTATGATTTTAGTGGTTAACCTGCCCATGCCCTTGTGCCCTGTCCTGTTTTTGTTTGGGGGTCCTCATGGGCTCTTTGCCACTGGCTCTTGTTGCTGTGTCGGGTGGGAGTTGCGTTCATTGAACGCCACCTTTCCTTGTTAATCTTGTTTATCATATTACAAATAGTCGAGTTAAAACCAAATATTTAGCTAATCTTATATCTTAATATGCGATATTTATCAGCCTGAAACAGGACATCAAACGGGTGGAAAGTTGAAGTGAACTATCAATAAATTGGATGGTCATTTCCAAGAACAAAGTAACTGTTGATTTCAGAATTGTTTGTGTGTTGTTTTTTTTTTTGTTGATTTTTTTTTCGACTACCCAACAGTTGTTCGTTGGAAGACGTTGAAACTCTCTCATTTCTTAAAATGAAATTCTATCAGAAAACAGCAACATCATGTCCCCTCCACAAAAAAATAAGGAAACTTACAAAAGTTAAGATCCAAAACATTGACGTTGACATTGACATATACATGCTTTGTGTTTGTTTCAATGTTGATTGAAATACATGTTATTGATTTTAGTAAACATGACTCCCTATTAAAGGCAGACATTTTATCATGACTGTTTACGTATCAATGGAAGTGAATTATGTCCGATTGAAAAAAGTTCACGAAAATTCCGTGTGAATACAATTTGCCATATCTTGCTCTGCCAAAAGCTATTAGGGCATGTAAATATGTGTTATAATATTATATTTTCAAGAATAACAAACATTACTGCGTTATTTATATATATATGTATTAAGTCAAATACAGATACTCGTATTGTCTTCAAATGTGTCTTCTGACAGACTTCCAAATAGAGAAGATGATTTTGACAAAGTGCGGGTGTTACAAACATAAAGCTACACCTCTTTTGCTGGAGCGAAAATATGCATTGACTCAAGTAATTTGAATGTATCGAGTCGTCATTTACGTTCATGCAGTGTTAAACGTTGGCTGCAATTCTTATGCATCGGCCCGTAAAAGCAACATTTCACCAAAAAGGGCAGCGGGGGCATAAATTCACCAAAGTCTTGGGTACTTTAAAGAACGGTATGCTTATGTTACACAATGCTAACATAACAACAGGATAAATTTTTGGCCTGTTCTTTAATAACAGTATTAACCAAAATAGTCAAAGGAACATAACTGAGCAAAATTATTATTAGGTTACTTGCCCTGTAGAAATGCATTTCAATTTTAAAGTGGAACAATTACTTCAGGTTTGAAATTATTAATATTTTTGAAGACTTTGAGAAATTGACTTGACCAAAAGAAAAGTCCACACTGTTTTAAGCCGTTCATATCTACATTTGACAAATCAGGAGATTCTCTTGAGTATATTAACATCAACTCATATCAACTGTTTGCTTCCTATTGAAACTATCCGAATAATTATTATTTCAGTTATTTCTTCTTTTCCATATTAATGACGGTTTATCTCTTATTATATTTCGGTCTGCCTTAATTTATAAATGCAGGAATGTTCACGTTTATATTATAAAACAACTATAATAATAAATCAATCAATTGCATAAAACGATCAATGAATCCACCTGTTATTCTAATTATATTCTATGTTGTTTTTACGGATAGTTTCGAACAGGCAATTTTCTAAAACAAAGACGTCAAATAATGGTGATTAGAGGTTTATTCACACTAAATGTCACATTTGTGTTAAATTTAAAACAAATCTGTTTTATCTTGTTTCAATTCAAGACCACCATCTTATACTGAAATCCTACGCATGTTCAATAATAGTATTTGAAATGTGAATTTTAACAATATCAATCCTTATTGAAGGACAAATTTCCGTTCAAAGTAACAACTGTGCATTGCTATTTAGGAGAGGTATATTGTGTTTGTCAGATCATTGTAGTAATACTGTCGGAATGTTTATCATTTTAATATCATTCGCTTTGGTTTGTAGCATGCAATTTTCAGTAGAATCTTTCGCCAGATTGGTGCATAATTATGTCATTATTATTTTATCGTGTTTTTTTAAGAAGGCTAATGAGGCAGTATTTTAAAATTGTTTATTGCTGTCAATAGCTTTTTGATTTTTAGAGAAAGCACTAGTACCATCATCCCTATATACATGACCAGAATCTACATACATTTTTGCCTATAAAAATACTGCATATTCAAAAGTCAATACATACAATCAGTATAACAGATTGAACTCATTTTAACAATTAGAAACATATTATGTTATTTAAAATGATACATGAATGTAGTAAAAATAGGTTCCATTGGGTAGTATCTCTAATGATCTAGTGCAACAAGCTATAAAAACGATTTTTAACGGTGATCATTAAGAAAAAGTGCAGCATTGTGGCCAATAAAATATGATAAAAAAGGTCAACAAGGAAAGGTGGCGTTCAATGAACGCAACCCCCATATGACCCAGCAACAAGAACCAGTGGCAAGAAGCCCAGGCGGACCCCAAACAAAAACAGGACAGGGCACAAGTCAGCACGGACAAGTTTTATTATTCATTCAGCTAAATTTTATATCAGTTTTAAAGTTAGTTACAGTGACATGCCCAATATATAGTGTAGGTAGGCTGATACAATTAAGTAGTGTAAGACGTAGTAACATTTTTACAATCTTATAAATTTAATCTTGTAAATCGTTTTTGAAAACACAAAATAACATACACGACAAATTTAACAATAAGTAAGTAGAAGAAGTATATGTTGCTAATCTACACGATTGTAAATCAATAAAACTAATTTCATAATTTATATTCGATGGTTTGTAATAACGGAAGTCATTATCTGTAACTAACTTCATTAAACCAGAAAGCCACTTTATTAAGGGGAAATCATAACAAAAAGACATTTACCGAGGCTTGATAGACACGTACAATGAACTCCTTGTTTGACAGGAAATCTTACGTCTCAATCCTCATTTAAGCAGATAATATTTCCTTTTGTATCATGAACGCATTTCGAATTTACTAACTAACCTCGTCTGGAAATGATTTCTTTTTCCGTTATCAAAGACAGAAATACAAACGAGCGTGCTGTATTCTGACTGATTTAGTAAATATTCTACGGAAGTCACATTGTGTGTCGTCTTACATTATTTTTGATCGTTAAAGCTCATTAGTCGTCTTAATATAGACATGTCTTACCTCGCTTACTTGCTAGTGAGGATAATCTCTAGATTAAGTGTATCTGTTTCAGGTTGTAATGAGGCTCTGTCAAGTTATCACTAAACAGATACCTGAGAGCCAGATATCCCCGTCTGTACCGACAGCCGATGTTTGATTCTTTTTCTTGCATATTTCATGTCAATTTTTTTCGGAACAGAAATAATGTAAACTGTTATTCTCTTTACGCACCTTTTTAGTCCCCTACCGGTTTACCGGAGGGGACTTTAGGTTTACCCTCCGTCCCTCTGTCCGTCCGTCCGTCTGTCTGTCAGTCCGTCAGTCCGTCCGTCCACAAAACTGGATCCCGCGATAACTTGAAAAGTACTGAAAATATTTTTATGAAACTTGATATATGGATAGATGGCAGTATGGAGATTATGCACGTCTTTTTCTTTTGTTCCTATGTTGAAAATTCTGGTTGCTATGGCAACAAATAGGCTGAAAATATGTCAAATTTTACACATAAAATGGATCCAGTGATTACTCAAAAAGTACTGGAAATATTTTTATTAACTTTAGAGTGTCGTAGTAGCGTATTTGTAAACAATGACGTAATTTAAAAAACTGTGCGTACATTAAAAACTAAAACAAAATCTTGAATTTTACTTCTCGTTTGTGACAAATTGAACTAATTATTAAAATAAATTGATTGTTCTGTTCAAAGCCATGCATTGTTATTATAAATTGTCTTTGAATGGTAATTGTTCCGTTTTTGTATGTTCCGTTATTGTGTCATTAATAAAGACCTCATGTTATAAGCTACTGTTTAGTTTCTTTAAAGAAACTTTGTTGAAATTTCATAAAAATTAGGACTTCTTGCAATTTCACATTTAATGTTACAAAATTATTCTGTAATAAGTATGTCTATTACAACGGATGTTTGCATATTTTATATTTTATATAACGTTGATTATTTACATTTCTGTCTGTTTGGTTTACTTTAAATTCTGATGAATGCCTAATCATTTATTATTAAAGAAAATACTAGGAATGTCATGTCCTTTCTGCTTAAGAATTTCTAAATTTTCCGCCAATGAACAGACCCAATCAAACGAAATTTTGTTTGTGTTGTGTTTTACGTCAAATCGAAACAGTGTAGGTCCTATCGCGACGTTGCAGCTTTACTGGTGTAGGAAGACCTCATGTGCCCTTCCGTGCATTATTTCAGGCACGAACGGGCACTTGAGTAGAACCACAGACGTTCCGTTAGCTAGCTGGATAGCTGCCTAACATGAAAGAATCCAAAGTCCCTGTCGGGATCCGAACCCACAGCGGTGAGGGGCAAGTGATTTGAAGTCGACGACCTTAACCACTCGGCTACGGACGCCCCTCAAACGTGATAAAACTTCTATCATTACTCGTATCATTGGTAATCACCATATAAATCTAAGCTTTACAAGCTCTATCTTGAAACATCAAAAAGGGAGACAAAATAACCCATTCTTTTTTATTCAAGGCTACTAAAGTTATCGTTTAAATAAATTAGTTACTTCGCCCCCTCTTGGTATCTTTACCTGTTTTTGCTCGTTTCATACCACGCTTGATGCCATGCCGATAATCCTATATTGCCTCATTATTGTTTGGGGCTTCATTCACTGAATGTTGCTCTCTCATGTTGATCTTTTCTTTTTATATTTTGTCTTTTAACTTTGGTAAATATGACACAACTCATTTTATGGCAAAATGCAAAATATTGTAACATACGTATAAAGAATATATCACGCTAGTCTAGTTCCCAAGTACAGTACACGCTTGTATTATTTCATTGTGGCTCTGAAGCCTTTTATTTTGGACAAATAAAGGCATTATCTCATCGTCTGTGAATTAGCAACACGTCATTAACATCTATTTATCATCTAGCTCTTAGAACATTATCTTGAGATCAGATTGAAAGGAAAGAGTTTGAAAGTTTATTCATCTCAACCATCCTAACAGTGAGTGTACTAATATGGACATTTAATATCCTCTTTTCTAAAATATATTTACTAGTAAATGGCTATATGCAACGATAGTTATTGATACTATTTCCCACGATTAAGTTATCTTTATCTTAAGGTTGATGAAAAATAGATTGTCATATGTACTAGTAGCATACTGACACATAATTGTACACTCATGTTGTTACGAAACGTTGAAATTGATATTTCAGAACAATTAATAATATATTTTGTCACATTATTTCATCTGTTATTGAAATGAGCAAAATTTGCAGAAGGAGTAGATCCCACAAGACAATCCGCTTTATTCTGTTTCATATTTTAGCTATATGTCAAGGTACAGGAATATAAAATACAAATTACATTGTACTTAAAAGTAATCCGAGTGTCTAATGTATGCCTTTTATTTATAATGGTTACGAGATAAGCGGACTAAATACCTTCAGATAATTCTTAAATGTGTACTATAAAGATTTGCGCTGTTAATTACAGTCATATGAAATATTTTGACTTTTACAGGGGGGGGGGGGGGCTTAACAGTGCAATTACAGAACAATAAAATGTTGAATTTATGTCGATATTAAACTGAAAGATTGAGGACAAAAAAGAGTTTTCAAATATCTTAACAAAAAGCCAAAATGCTTTTATTACGACCCTTAAAACAGAACGTGAAACATATTCTTCTTTAAAATGTTTTAATCATCAGCAAGACTATTAAATGCATTGAATCCCAGTATACAGACGTGTTTGATTTTAAAGTTTTATTAAATACTGCAGTGCTTTATATGCATAGGGTAATAAATGACATTTATTTTGTTGCTAGAAGGTCAATATAGGGTTGATAAGCAATTCTATAAACATCACAATTACACATTTCATTTTAATTTTTTAAAATAAAACGTTCCGCTTAACTTTGCTTACATGTGTAAATTGAAAAAATAATATATATCATATTTTTTCCGACATTAGATATGGTTTGTCACAAGGACGTCACCAATCTTCGCTAAGACATAATACATAACTTTTCTGTCAGTCTAGGTCAAACTGCTAGTGTTGGACAACAAGAAATAAATATCTGTCTCTATTCCCTTACACAATTCTTACACAATTCTTAATTGGCACTACATTAGCAACTTATCTAAGGAGGATGAATCGGTACAACACGTTTGATAAGAGAAATGATGTAATTAATGAATTTCATGTCAATACTGAATAGAACTCATCACTGAATGATATGGATAAAAAAGTTGTTGTTTAAAGATTTTGAAATATTTCAGTTTTGAAACAATAAGTGATTGCACAGGGGTCACTTTGTTTCCAGATGTTTTTTTTTTAAATAATCCAACATAAACATCATTCCCCAACATACTAACCAACAAACAAATACCGATCGTTAAACTACACGATAGGCTAAACAACGCGTACTGAAGAAGAAAAAAAAACTAGATATTTCTTCAAAAAGTCTGAGCCGTCAGACACAATGTTGAACTTGAATGGTCTGATAAGCATCAGTTTGATTTGTGTAAATATAAGTTAACTTCAGACAGACACGTTATATCATCAAGGTACTGAGATGTTTTGTCATTAACTGTAGATAATGACCTAGAAAGCAGGTACCATTAACTGTATATCGTACAGTTGAACTGTCATGCAGATTTGTGTAGATAACCCTTATGTTTAACAAACTGCAATTATATTTTCACCATATGGGGATAGAATCCGTATGATTCCAAATGTTATTCCAAATAAAATTGAATAAGAAAATAAACATACAGTTACCTACTCGATAACATTCCTGCAATTTTCATGCAATTCTGTTGTGATTAATGCTTCCGGGGGATCACACATTATCAAGATTTTGAAATAAACAGGAAATACAATCGCGAAAATAAAGAATCGAAAATGTTTTGGTGCCGGTTTGATTGTGCCTGTTCATAGATGGGAAGTATTATAATATATGAAAACAAAAATCAACAAGCATTGAACGCATCCCCAAGCAAAATATAGCAACAAAGGTCCACATGCAACTTGCATAGCAGGACACCAAACATTTGCCTGTATATCCCTTGATAAAATCCACTTTTTCTAAATACACAATTTTTTGCTAGACAAAATAAATTGAAATGCATGCCATAACATGGAACCTAGTACACTGACGAATTCCATTACTAATAATGAAATCGTTTTTTGGAAATAACCAATATTTTTTTTATATACATGTATTTGACCTTTATCTGAATCTCATATAAATTATATTGATACACGCGATAGTTATTTGCCCTCATCTATCATATATTTCACGAAAAGTAATGGTATGCTCAAATCACAATTTATTTAGGGCATCAGCGTTAGTTGAGGGAGAAATGGATACATACCTTTTTGATTTTACAGTTAGGATAACCATTGACGTTCTTACATAAGGTTGTAGCCATTGATTGAAAATACAAACAGCTTTGAAACACAAGTGCACTATTTTTACCAGCAAGGAAGGGTATCATACAATGAACACATCCGCCAATACAGGACCATTGACAAGGAGCACAGAAGAACAAGCTAAAACAGTTTATATTTAGCTTAAGAAGCAGTTTGTTTGCACTTGAAAAGGCATAAAAGCGATATTTTCATGTAAAGATTATTCCATGATATTAAGTAATGCACTAATAACGTCTAATGCTAGATCAAAAGCCCAGCAATTTCAATCTTATTAGTTCGTTCATTCGCATGTTCTACTTTTAAACCAAAATGTAGAATATTTTGTGCGTAAAACTTGAAAACGTTATGTTTATTGGCTACTATTCTCGTATCAATATGCTTTGTAATATAAAGTTTGGATTTAATGTATTCTATTGATAAGTTGAAATTGTTGTAAGTAAAGTTATTTTCAAATATGTGTTGGATAAACAAATTTATTTGACTATGGGTGTGCTAATGATAAATCTCCGTCATGTTATGGTAAACACTATTTTAAATGATTAATTATTAAAGCTGAACATATTATACTGATTTTTGTTTTAATGTTCAGTCAGCGATATGTAATGTTAAATTCCAGAATTGTGTTCTTGCAATCAGGACGCAATACTATTGCCGCGTTTACGACCAATAGCAATATGCTGGATAATGCCCTGTCTGTTGACACCGAAATCATTTCTATTAAATGTTCCTGAAAATGACGCATTAGCATGTCACAGAGAAAAAAAAACATTCAGGCTTGCTTTTTAATAGATGACCTTGATCAGAATATCATTATTTTACAGTTCTTTTTATATTACTGGTTATCATCCCCAATGGTAGTGTCATTTTTCTGAAACCTTATAACCGACAAATTGTTACTTTTTATTTATTTTGTTCTGAAAACCTATTGAGTAATTTGGTATGAGTATAAAAGTGTTGCATCAGAAAAGCCCGTCATCTTCGAGAGTGTGAGTCTTTGCTATTTTTTCATACAGATATTGTACAACTGTTAAAAAGCACTGTGCCTCGACAAATCCACTCGCCCGCTTGCATTTGCAAGTAAATGTTCGGGTCGGGCGAGTAAAAAATGATAAAACTCGCCCCCCGAGACGGCGAATAAGATTCTCCAGATCCAAATGATGTTTCCCTAAATGTTTAATATATTATAAATGAAGTTATTCGGTACAAAATCAAACGGCATACATCATTTCAATCGTAATACTGTCAACCGAAAACTGACCTTATGAGTAAGAATTAATCTTTCTCAAATGCATATAATGAATCGATTCAGTAACGATAGCAGCATTCGAAAATGTTTAATACATATGCATTCAGTAATGTTTTATACTTAGCCACGAGGTCGGTTGTTAGAATTTGAATGGAATAAGTATTCAGGCTATTTTTAAGATTATATAATGAAAGAATATAATATATAATAATATAAAGTATAATAAACATTATTGTACCAAATAATATGTAATAGAATAAAGCCAATTATACCGATATAGACCGGTAATTAGTAAATTTGAGTTCTGTGTTTAATTTTTCCAAATGTTGTCCGTCAAATTGCAGGACGAGTGCATTTTCTGAAGTGCGAGTAAATTTGGAGGGTCACTCTCTCTGCAATTCATCGACGCCACTTTGTAATAAATGTTATGAATGCATTGCACAATTTAGGGACAATAACGCTAATGCAATACAACAATCTAGGGTCCTAAATATTGTATTTCATTTATTAAACTTGTGAAATGGCATTTTACTGTGTGCTTTTTAACAGGAGCGATCAGTGATCACATGTCACAAAAATAATTAACATATTTTGTTTCAAGGGCTATACTAAAGCAAAAAATCATTCAATCAGAAAACCCGATTAATATATGTAAGTACTTGAGGTACCTATCAATCCTGTACAAATGTTTCATTAAAATTGCATTAGAAGAAGTATAAGAGGAGTAGTCCGGACAAACGTTATGAATGAAAATCATTTAAGGGCCATAACTCAGACAAATATCACTGAACAAAAAAATACCGTCAATGTACACAACTAAACCTCGGTAGTGATCGTCATGTATTGTGTGGATAAAATTGGACCTGTAGTCAGGACAACTTTCTGGGTGGCTGGCAACACGATAACAACACATTTTTGTTTTACAAAAGTGCCATAACTCAACAAAAAATCATTCAAGCAAAAAATGCGTGTAATATGCACAAGAATTTGAGCTAATAATCATTTTTGTAAAGTTTAATTGAAATTGCTTTAGTGGTTTCCTTGTCGATCTTGTTTATCATATTTTACGAAAACTTTAAAATTAAAATCATTAAAGAGCCAAAACTTTGATGTAAATAATCATTGAGCTTATTAATATAAGCATGTATATCTGTAAAGAGTTACACAATATTAGAAATCTTCGACCTATCGGGAACCACTTTTTCTTTCCCTTGAAGGCTTGAACATTGATATAAAACACATTTTGTTCTCATATTTGAAATCGACTTGATCTAAAGATGAATACAATTTCGTAGGATTGTTTCCTACAAAATAACTGTTCATAAACACCAAGTTCTTTCACTGTATCAAGCCCTCGTAAAATGTGAATAGTCACTAGAAAGACGATAAAATTGCCAGCTTTATGAATAGACCGACCGTTACCTTATGCTAGCTGTTGAATTCCTTACAATATTTCAAGTGTTATAGCTCGCAGTCAAAACTTGTGCAAAAGGACATAGTATATTGAAATCTATATGTTTGGTAGAAATTATTACATGGTTTTTAGTGGACAGTGAAATTATAAAATGTGTAATGCATACAGTACTAGTTTTTCTCAAAAATTTCTTAAGACGTAAGAACACAGTTTGATAGGATAATCAACAAATTGTCAGAGGCAAAGCCGAATTTTTATATCACAGGTACCCTCTCAGTTTTTAACACATAGGTACCCTCAAGGCACAACATATGCTTTTATTTGCGTTAATCGTTAGGTATGTAATATTTCTTTCTTTTATTTAAATATTACATACTTAACGATTAACGCAAATAAAAGTATATGTTGTGCCTTGAGGATACCTATATGTTAAAAAATGAGAGTGTACCTGTGATATAAATATTCAAACGAAGAGAGGTAGCCCGTGCCGCTGCAAAACCGAAAGTAGGATATTTTTATGAATTCTACATTTATTTTTGACAATATACTGCCATTTGTCCGAAGATGATAATATATGAACATAAAAAATATGTTTGATGCATATATAATCAAGCAACAGGTTCATTGCAGCCCGAAGAGTCTGTCGAGGTGATGGGCGAGGCAAGACATGTCGATTTTTGTAGCTTATTGTGAAGTTGCAGTACATGAAAAACGGGCAGATGACAAATCAGCACATAAATAAAATATTCTAGTGTTCCGTGGTATGCATCTTTTCTACCTGTCATACCTCCTATCCTTATTACAATGAAATTTTACTGGACTGTTATCCATCGCTGGTTTGTTTTTAGCAGAAAATGGCCTGTGAACGTGCGAAGAGGGTACCGTTTGAGCAGATTTCGCAAAGAGGGTACCGACATGGATATGCACCGTGTTTATGGGAATCATCAATTTAAACAGGAGATGCGCATATTGTCGGCTTGTTCCGGTCGGTCACTTAAATTCAGAGTTATGGCTCTTGATTAGTTATGCAGTATGCATATAGAGCAAACTTTATGGGAATGTTCAATATCAAGAGGAGATGCGCATATCTTCGCCTTGTTCAGGTCAGACACTTTAACTCATAGTTATGGCCCTTGATAAGTTATGCAGTATGCATATAAAGCAATACATGTTACTAGTATGTAATGATTATATCCTTAATAAATGCTATAGATCTCGAAATATAAAAATCAAACTTTTAGTTATTCAATAAACCTTTTATCATACAAGTCTAAAATAAAAATTATTCTACAATTGAATGTCACGAAAATGACACAGATCTCAATTACATATTAAAACATTACGTGTCATTCTGAGAAATCCTTCGGGATTTTATTAAAAGTATTTGTTAAAAGGTTTTAATTTGCCTGTCAAACACATATAATGTAAGAATCGAACTGAAATGAACTGTTAAAAGTTGTATTATATTTTCACTTCTATACATATTTTGAACTCCGTTAAGCTTTGCAGATAGAATGATCAAGAAAAATAAAATATTATCCGGAATAGGATAATACCACTACAGACGCTTTATAAGTTGCAAAGTAAAATACTGATAATTTGATATATATATGTTTGCGGACTTCCGTACACATATTTCTTATGTAGCTTAATTCTTCCCCTTGTTACACTCCTCATATTACATATGGCTATTCAATAAAATATGGTGAACAAGATTAACAAAGAATGGTTGCGTTAATGAACGCAACATATATAAGGTGATTATCTGTATAGATATTAAGAAAAACTAATTCGAAGATATAATTTATAATAGCACACATTAGGATCTCGTGTTACCTTTTCTGTACTCTTATGTTTACTTAATGTTCTGTATGTATTCTGTTTTTCACTATTTTATAGAAGTTAGAAATAGCAACACAAAGGACTTTTTGTATGGTAAGTTGTAGGATATTTTAGTATAAAGAGAATATGTATCAGACATTAATAATACAATATACTGAGTCTTCTGTAGCAGACCTGAATGCCACATACTGTTTTCTTTATGTAAAGATATGCATATGAATATTTGTAAACATAATCGGTTTTACGAGTTATTTAATAAAAAGTTGTTAAGCATTAGCTTACCAGTTTCATCTATATAATTAGTTATTACATGTTTCATTTTACATATGTTACAAGTTTTCGAATTAATTTCTAAATGTGCTATGTGATTATAAAACTATCACACGCGATATTTGCTGAAACTGCTTTATTTGTTACTTACTTTTATTTAATTTCACCCATGAAATATGGTGCTATATCAGTCAAATATACTTCATATTGTTGCAAATAAAAATTAAATATAAATATGAAAGTGGGCGGAGTCAAATCTCATATTTATTTTAAGGAACTTCTTTCGCCATCTTGTTAAAAATCTTATAAACAAAAAGCAAGTTTTTGTCGATTTTTTTTTAATCTATTGAGAATGATAGAAAATGGTTTAACTAAGATAAAAATCCGGACACCAATATCTTTAATTCAACGCTGTACATACGTTTAAAGAGTTGTTTACGTGACGTAACAATGTAGCGCAAAACAGCGCGTACAAATACAGGCAAAACAAGACGCATCTATAAATAATTTATATATTATTGCGCGCTGTACAATTGCAGTTTCGAAGCAGCAATGGGATTCATAACCATTTTTCTTTACTAATGAAATTATATAAAAAAAGGTTGTTATTTTTGTTTTTCGTGAAATATGGAATATATTTTCACGAAACATGATAAAGTGCCAAATATTTTCACTCGACGTGACGTGTGGCAGCTTTTAAATGTTGCCCCGCACTGTACTTCCGTGTATAGATAGATAATTTGTTTTTTATAGTGACATGTGTTATACATACAAAAAGAACATATTTTCAAAATAGAATAAATCTACACCCGGCCCCATGGGCACATAAGTCACCTTAAATAATAGAATAAATTAAGCACATGTGATCAAGTGTTACGGCATATGATGTCAGCTGAACACATTAAGTATATGATGACAAATTTAAATAATTATATATAGATATGACATATATATGTATGTTGATAATTAAAAAGAATATCTGAAATTTACGAATATAACTGATTTTGTCTGGTCTGGAATGCCTTTACAATAAATTTTGCCGTTTAACGAATATTGTCATTCAGTAATATACGTAATTTTTCTTCACTTGTTTGGTTTAAAAAGTTGTTGTTTGAAAATAAATTGCCAAATATTTCACTGCGTAGTTTGCTTTATAATGTAAAATTGAGTAATAAGTGCGTTTCCCTCTCACTTTCATTATTAATACCCTGTGTACATATTCTATCATGTAATGAGCTAACGCAGATCGATCATTTTTTAATAAGTTCAAGATAACATATTTTGTTCAGTTTTAAACAGTTAAACTCTTGTTTGAATAGTCTATATGTTAAGATTGTAAAGCTGATTGTCATTTAACTGTGAAGTGATCGTTGCTAATTGTATATCGACAACAGACCTATTCCTGAAATTGTCTCGGAAGCCAAGCGTATCCATATCAGTTTTTATATCACTGCTCAAGTTATTTTGACAAAGTCTCTTGTCTATATGAAATATTTTTTTTGTCAGTCGATTATCATCCATTAATTGTAATCTATTCCAATATCTTAACATATTGAGCCATCGCCTGTAACGACAAGGTAACCATTCGATATCTCCTGAAAATTGCTGTAACCGGTGCAAATCAGTGTACTGCGAGAAAATAACGTATAGCTCGATGCTGTACATGGTCTGATGCTTGATATTGTTTAAATTCCCATGTGCTCAAGCAATAGTCTAATACAGGGACCACACAAATATGATATAGTTTATCAAACGCCTTAAATCCGAAATCTGTGTGTTCGTGAATTTTATTGATAATACTGCAGAGTGCTCCCCCGCCCCTTTCAAGCGCTTTGAAAATAACAAAAAAATTAAAATAAATTCTAAATTTTGCCCCCCCCCCCCCCCCCCCCCCCCCCCCCCCCCCCCCCCCCCCCCCCCCCCCCCCCCCCCCCCCCCCCCCCCAAAAAAAAAAAAAAAAAAAAAAAAAAAAAAAAAAAAAAAAAAAAAAAAAAAAAAAAAAAAAAAAAAAAAAAAAAAAAAAAAAAAAAAAAAAAAAAAAAAAAAAAAAAAAAAAAAAAAAAAAAAAAAAAAAAAAAAAAAAAAAAAAAAAAAAAAAAAATTAATGCTATTCATCATACCCATCTGTACGCGGAATAACTCTTCAAATTTGTTAAAAATTAAGGCTTTTTGACTAATCTTGGTATAGTTATTTGTCCATACTTTACGAATGTTGAGAATTAGTTTGACAAGTTGGCGCTGTTCCATATAGTCTAGGGAAGTAATATGAGTTTCTATGAATTATGGCCCTATTTGACTTTCGTTAATTTATTGCATTCACTGTGTTAATTTAGTTTATTGAGAACGGAGTTAATGTCTCATGAACTTTTGCAGAAATACCTTGAAAGCAATTGTATAAATTCTATTAAATTTGTGTTTTTGTTTTATGCAGTCGAGGCGTTCTTCTGACGCTTTACTGCCGAGGAATGTTCTTAACTGATCTACGGCAATTTAAGGCTAAAATTTTAACATTTCAAAGAAAAAATGAAAATAATTTACGAGAATTTCTCCTAATGACCTTCAACAGGTATTTTTTTTTGAAGGCATGGAAATTTACAGTTTTTTTTTAAAATTTCCCGTGTAAAATTGCAAGGAAAACCCGTTTTTTTGTCCCGGGCTTTTTTCAAATAAAAAAATTTAAATTAATGTAGTGAAGGCAATAGAAGTGTCTTTTGGTTAAGGGTTTTAATGAAAATTTAAAAAAAATGCAAAATAAGGAAATTTACTGCCCAAAATTTTTAAAGAATTTTTTTATGACTTTCCAGGTTTTCGGGGCAACCGTTTATCATTCATTATGGAAAAATGCCCAAATAATTGTGTTCTCGAAAAGTGATTGCCCTTTAATTTGGGAAAAATTGAAACCTCTTTATCTTTTACGAAATTTTATTGGGTGTACAAAACGGGATGACGCAAAATGACTTTTTGTCAAGGAGCTTTTTATTTTTATTTTCATCTTTTTTTTTAAAAACATTTTTTCCCCTTCTCTTTGATAACAAGTGTTTGAAATTTTTTATAAAAATAAAAATTTGGTTGTCTATGAAAGATCTTCAAATTGTGTAAATAGCCAGTTAAAAACCTGACAGTTTTGCATACTATACAAAGATTGAAAAAAAATTAAGATATCTTAAAATGGGATTTATTCACTTTGAAAAAATAAAACAAAATTTCCCAATAGGATTTTTACCAAGGGTTTTCCTAAAATTTATAAAAAAAAGGGCATTACAGTGGGAAATTTAAAAACTTAATACACAGGGAATGGAGCATCTAGTATAAAATTTGGGTCCCTTGGACTTTCAGATCCTTTTAAAAAAAACACAAATTTACATTTACATAAAAAAACAAACTGTTATTTCTCATTTTATTGTGTTTTACTGTATTTTTTAAACTAATAGAAAAGTTTTTGGGTTCATAAAGACAATCACGGGTTTTCTTAAAATTGACTGCCATATAAGCGTAAAATTTTTAAAAAGTTTGTTTTTAAAACCGGGTATTCGTTTTTAATTGTTAATTCTAGGTTCCAAAAGGCCATAAGCGAAAATTTTACATTCGCACCCATGGGAACGGGGTTTTGCGGCCCTAAATGCCCTTTATGTTTTTTTTCTGGTCATTTTGGCCAATGTTTGAGCCCCAACCAATTTTACTCGTTTTTAATTTTCACCCCTTTTATTTTTGTTTCTTTTTTAATAGCTTTTTTGTATAAATGATTGATTTCCTAAATTTCCATGAAATAAAATTATTTTTTTAAATTTAAAAGTAAAAAAAAAAAACAGACATACAAAATACAAAAATTTATGTATCGGGACGTAGTTTCACTTCAATCAAATATTAGCATAATTTTTTTAAGGGATATGCAATTTTGTTTTTTTAGACCCAAAAAAAAATTCCCTTTTCGTTTATTTTAATAACAAAAATTTTTTTTTTTTTAAAATTTGCATTCAAATTGATTTAATCTGGAAAATACACAATAAGCAAAAGGGTATCTTTTTAAAAGTACAAAAAAAAACAATTTTCTTTTAAAGAAAAATAAGGGGTTGTTTACAGGTTAATTTTTAAAAATGATTGAAATGAAATTCCGTAAAAACAGCAGCATATCTTACAAAGTAATTTGAAAAAATGTAAAAAACTCACAAAGTAATTAACTGAAATTTTAAATGTATTAAAAAATTACTATTAAATTACATACGCTTGTCAAAAGAATGGGTTTTTTTGGGGGAAAAAGACATCCAATTGTTTTTGTTTTTTTAAACTGTTAACTGCTTTTGTCTGAGCGCGGGAGATTTAATCATAGTTTTTATAAGTTAAGAAGTTTTTAAAATTCAAAAAATACGAAAAAATTTTGTTTTTCAATATCGGCGGGAGTTGAATATAAATTTGTTTTCGGGGCAGAAAATTGAAAAAATGCATGCATGCAGGGAAAATAACATTCAATGCATTTTGTTACTTTTAATAAAGGTAAGCAAATAAACTTTTTTAAAACTGAAATTTAAGATGCTTTTTTTCTTTTCTTTTTCCGAACAACAGGCTTTCCCCTTAACCAATTAAGAAATACGTGAATAATTGAGATTGTTTGGGACAAGAGTAGGGAACGTAATTAAACAAAATGATAGATAAAGCGACTTTTCCCCTAAAATAAAAGGTTTAAAAAAAAACCCGGGAAAACTTTTTCCTTTTTTTTTTTTAAGAAATAATTTGTACGGGAAAAAAAGTCACCCAACAAAAAGGTCACGATTTTAAACAAAAAAATAAAAAGGTTTTTTACTTTTAATTAAATTTTATATTATCGAAAAAGGTTAAATTTATTTTAAGCCATTCATTTTAATTTCCCAAACACTAATAAAAAAACCCGGGGCTCCGTGGGGTGCCTAAATTGAAAAAAAAAAAAAAAATTGGAAAAAAATGTTTTAAAGACAAAAAGTGTTAAACCTTTTAAATGTTGGTGATGGTTCTGTAAAATTTGGGAAATCCAAATTTTCAAATTTTGTAAAAAAAAATTTTCCCCTTTTGGAAAAAAAAATTTCATTTTCAAAAAAAAGCAAAAATGTTGATTCTGAAAAAAATATTTTGTAAGATTTAAAATTTAAACACATCTTGGGGCTTAAGAAAAAATAAAAAAAAAAAAAAAAAAAAAAGGAAAAGTTACACGTAAACGTTGTAAAAAAAATAAAAAAAACTAAAATATTAAAAAAACCGAGGTTTTTTTTTAAAAATTTTTGCATTTAAATGACCAAAAAAGGGGAAAGGGAAATCTAAATGAGAGGTTGAAACCAAAAAAAAAAATAAAAATTTAAAAATAGTTTTAGTAAAAGCACGCCCCAGAAAAATGGGAAAATCATTTTTAAAAAGGAGATATGTTGTTGGTAAGTGTTTAAAAAATTAAAAATCCGTGTTTTAAAGGCAAAAAAAAATTTGTGTTAAAAAAACACATTCTGATTAATTTAAATGTTTATATAAAATCACAAAAAAAAGTTTTAAAAAAAAAAAAAATTTGTTTTCTTTTTTTTTAAATTTTTGTTTTAAAAATAAAAAAAGATTTATTTTTGGGCCGGAAATTAAAAAAATTTTAGAATTTTTTAAAAAAAAAAGCAAAATTTTAAATTTAAAAACGTTTTTTAAGTTTTGGGGATTGTCCGTTTCCCTTTTGTTAAAAAATAAAAATTTAAAAAAGAAAAAGCTCAAAGAATTAAAAATAAAAAAAAAAAATGAAAAAAAATGTGTCCCCAAATCGGATTTTTTAAAAAATGAAAAATCCAAAAAAAAGCCTTTAAAGTTTTTAAAAAGGAAAATAAAATTAAATTTAAAATTTTCGGTTTTTGTTGTTTTTGGGTCAAAGAGTAAAATGGGTATAAGGGTGTAATCTTAATTTAAAAAGTCCAAAAAAAAAAAAAAAATTTTGAAAAATGTTAAAAAAAGTATCATTCGCCAAAAAAAAACTATTTTTTAAGCTATACGGGAAATAAAAGTTTTTTTTTAAAGAAATTTTTAAAAGGTAAAAGTAAAGACATTTATATATTCATAAAAAAGTTTTGAATAAATATACACTGTCCCCAATTTTAAACATATTGTGAAATATTTAAAAAATGAAAAATAAATACAAAAAAATTTTAAAAAAAGTTTTTCCCTTTCAAATTTGTAAAAAAATTTAACTTGGGTAAAAATTTTAAAAAAGACAAACATTATTCAGAAAAAAAATATTTTTTTTTTTAAAACCTTTACAGTTAATTTTAAATTTTAAAAATTTAAAAAAAATGATTTTAAAAAAACAAAATTTAAACCCAAATAAAAACTTAATTTAAAAATCTTATTGTTTAATAACCAGTCAACCCCTTATCATTGTATATTTTTATTAAAAAAGGAAAAAAAAATTTTAACATGAAAAAAATTATCCTTAAATTTGGGCTTTTAAAAAATTTATGAAAAATCGGGTTTTTAGGTTTTTGGGCTCTTTTTTATTTGCTAAATAAAAAGTAAAAAAAAATATTGTAAAAAGGGAAAAACTTTTTTAAAAATATGTTTTTAAAAAAGTTGAGAAAATTTTAATTTTAAAAAAATCCAAAAAAAAAAACCCCCAAAATAAAAAAAGGGAAAAAAAAAAAAAAATTTAAAAAAAAAAAAAAAGGAAAAAAAAACCCCAAAACCCAATAAAAAACAAAAACCAAGAAAAAAAAAAAAGGATTACAGCAAAAATTAATTATAAAAACAAGTAAATGGCAGTACCAAGACATTTGGTTAAGCCCAAAAGCAATTTTATTAGGTTAATCATTAAAGTCAGTACTTACAAAATCAAAAGCAGTAAAAAAACAAAACAGAAATTCAGTGAAAGTAAAAAGTTTTTAAAAAGTTTCTGAAAAAGAGTGAAAAAATTTAAAAATCCATTAAATAAAAAAAATTAAAAAAATTTTTTGAAAATATTTTTAACAAAGGAAAAAAATTTTAAAGCATATTTGGTAAAACTTTAAAATTTAAAGAAAAAATCAAAATTATGACAATTTGATGAAAAAAACAAAAATTTTTAAAACATGGTATTTTATTTTCCCCTTTTGGGAACAATAAAAGGGGGTTTTTAAAAAAGGGGTTTTTCTGTGTTAAAAAAAATGTTGAAAAGTAAAAGGGGGAAGGTTGGGTGCCCCCAAAAGTCCGGTGGACAAGGCCTCCAACCCCCCGGGAATCGGGCAGACTTATGAAAAGGGAAAACGTGCGTTTGGACGAAAATTATGGGCATAAAAAAATTAAATAGTTTAAAACAATTTTGGGATAAAAATTTAAATTAAAAAAAAAAGGGGAAAAGGGTTGGTTGCTGGGACAGAAAATTTATTTTGGGAAATTTTTTATTTTAGGTTTTTTTTTTTCCGGGAAAAACCTTGGGGAAAAAAAAGGGGGAAATAAAATGTGTTTGTAAGTTTTACAAAGTGAAACATAAAAAATTTAAATTAACTTAAAAAAAAAAAAGTTAAAAAAACCTTAGGGAAAAAAAATTAAACCCTAAGAAATAACAAAATGATTAGATGAGGGCACAAAAAGATTTCGGGAAAATTTAAAAAACTTTAAAAATTAAAAAAGTTTGGACACAAACAGTTCAAAATTATAGGAAAAAAAATTTTTTCTCACAAAAAAAATTAAAAAAAGGTTTTTAAATTTTTAAAAAACAATAAGGAAACATTTTCTCATATTTGTTTTGTTTTTATGTTTTAGTTTTTTGGGGTTTTAAACTGTGAAAAGAAAATTTGTTTACATTGGGGAAAAACCCGTTTCTTAGAAAGGACGAAAAAGATCGGGGAAAAATTTTAAGCCGTTTTTCCCGGGCATGGGTTTATTCTTACTGTTTCGCCATTTTTGCGTAAAAGACCGAAAAAGACACCAATTTTAAAAGGTTTTTTTTGGAAAATTTACCCAAATCGTCCTTTTATTTTATTTTTTTTGTTTCCGGGCCCTTTATAAAAAAATCCCGCGTAGATAAAACGGGGTTTAAACAATGCGCGTGCCCTGTTAACTTTTTTGGGTTTTTCCCGTTAAAAAGGGAAAAAGAGGGAAAAATACCCCGTTTTTACGCTATTAAAACCTTTAAATAATGTATACCAATTTTAAAAAAAGCTCTTTTTTTAGATTTTTCTACAAAATATTTTTTTTTCAATTTTTTAACTAAACCGGAATCTAAAATTTTTTTATGTTTTTTTTTTGGGGTTTCCTTTTCCCTGAAAGTTTTAAAAAAGTTAAAAATTTTAAAGTTATATTTTATAGTAAAAATTTTGAAAATTTTTAAAGTAAAAAAAAACCCAAAAAATTATTCCATTTTTAAACCAATTTTTCATTAGAATTCCTTTGGGTTGTATTGATTAGATATTTTTCATTCAAAAAAAAACAGAAAAAAAACTTTAATTTTCCCAGATTAACAATTTGTTAATCAAAAATTTAAAACCGAAATATTTAATGATTAAATTATAAAATTCATTTTAAACATTTCAATGATTTAAAATGGTACTTTAATGTATAACTCATTGAAATATTAAAAAAGGGGGGCACTGGTGATTAATTATTAGCACATGTTTCCAAACAAAAACAAAACCCAAAATCCCTTTAAAATTTTTAATTTTTTAAAATTTTTATTGTTTTAAAAGGCTAATAGCTTTTTCTTTTTTCTTAAAAAAATGTTTTACATTAATTTAAAAAACATTGAAGGAAAATTTTAATTTAAAGAAAAAAGGGTTTTTTTCCCCGAAAAAAAAGTTTATAAATTTAATAATATAAACATAATTTTTCTTATTTTTTTTTAAATTTCCCTTATCAGTTAAAATTTATTTCTTTTTATTCCAATATTTATTTGCCCGTTTTAAAATTTAAATATCATTTTACAAATTGTTTATCATTTTAGTGACAAACCGGGGGGTTTTCGTTTTTCTGCTTGTGCATTTGCCCTTTTTTTTGTTTGGAATCCCCCCTTTTGGCCCCTTGCCAATGGTTCTTTGGTGTGTGGGGTTTAAACGTTATTGAACGCTCCAAAAATTTTTAAAACTTGTTGTTTTTGTTTATCATTTTTTAAATAAAATTTTTCCCCAAAAAAGTTGTAAAATTCGTTCGTGCATGGCGAATTCGTTTTTTTAAAAAGAAAAATCAAACATTTTATGTCATAAGGTTTGCAGTTATTTTTTTTTCAAAAGATTTTTTAAAAGTAAAAAATTTACAATTTTGGGGTTTTATAAAAAACGCTTTTTAAAAATTTGAAATTTCCCCATTGTTTTTTTCCTCCTTTAAAAAAAACTTTTTTTGATATTTTCCCAAAAAACGTTTTTAATTATTGAAAAAAATTTTTAAAAGATAGATGTTAGATGTTTCAATCAAAAAGTGTAGGGCAAAATAAAATTTGGGCCATCCAAATAATATCATAGTAATGATTAACATACGATCGTATTTTGCTTCGTTTTTGGAGCATCATCATGTAAGGCAATGAGTAAGTTTACTCGAGTGTATTTTTTGCCTAAATAAGCATGCAATTGTAGCATAATTGCTACATTTTCATTTCTATAAATGCCATTGATTTTTTTGTCAATGCAACACTTAATAAAAAAAGTAACGATTGACGATTTTCATTAAAAATCCATCTTATAAATGCTTTAGTTTTAAAAAGTTATATTTTATAGAATGACAGTCAAACAGTAAAATCATAAATGATACAGATCCACCATTAGTGGAGGCTAGTCTCATTAATGCGAATGTGTTATTGTTAAATTGAATGTTACCCCGTTTCGTACGAAATTTTTTACTCTTTCCACTAGATGATACGTTAACAACGATAAGTAGCCGGGCGTTTGCCCTTAAATATTAAAGATACTACTTAGTATAGTGGGTCCAATAAGCACATCTTTTGCGGACTATGTAATAAGGACGACGCTGTTAGCGCATTAGACAAACATCAATTCATAAGTATTTGTAATTTTGCTTTTTAACGAATAAATAGATACTAGTCCGATAAAATATGTTTAGGACAAAAAATGCCCTAAAAAAACCCGGATTATCCATGCTTTAAATGTTGTTGTCAAAATGGCAGGTGTAATTTTTGCATTTTTTTAAAACCCTTTTTTAAATAAAAAATTTGGAAATGGGAAATTAAAACAAAAAGGGTTTTTTAAAATCTTTTCCCCTTTTTTTTAAAGGGAAAATTGGTAAATAAATGTTAGTATTATAAATTAAGGAGTAAAAAAGACATGGGAAAAGTTGCGTGTTTAGTGAAATTTTTTAAAAACGTTAAAAAATTTGGTGCCCTTTTTGTTTTTAAAAGAAAAGGTTTATTTTAATTAGTTGGGGTCATTTTAAATGAAATGATTTTTTTTAAATACGCCATTTTTTGGGACATACATCTTCGTTAAAATTGAAAAATTCCCTTCAGGTTTATTTTAGAAAAATAAACGAAAAATTTATAACTTGACATTGCTTAAATGTATATTATTACACAATAGAAACGAAAAACAAGTCATCAATTCAAAACAACGATAACGGTCAGTAAAAAAAAATATCTGATATGGAAGATGTAACAGCAATTGCCTGAGCATCTATTTAGTTTCTCTTTCTTACGATTTTGGGTTAAATAAAGTGAATGCTTTTGAAAAAAAAAATGACTATATATAACGCAATGTTCATGTTAAAGATTTTCGTAACAGTCGATTTAATAATAAATACACAGATTTTGACGGTATGAGACATATGGCAAAGTACTTGCTTTTATTTAACTCCGAGATATATATGCCACGATGTACTTTGACCTTGTTAACAATTCATACAATTACATGTCAAAACAGGAACACATGGGGGAAAATTTTTTAAAAATTTGCCATTTTCAAAAAAGGGTTTTACTTGCCCTAAAAAAACACTCTTGGGGAAAATAAATTAAATCTTTTAGGTCAGTTTTGTTCGTAACTCGTTGTAGTTTTAAAAAAAAAAATTTTGGGAACGGCAAACACGATGTTATTTGTCAGTTGTCATTTTTGGTATTAAAAGAAACCCTTAAAGGGAGTACAAAATTTGGGGTACATCAAAAAAATAAAAAATTTTGTCTCAATTCTGAAAAAAAAAAAAGATTAAAAATAGTAAAACTTTTTAAATTATCCCAAATTGTAATAGGGCAAAAAAAATATCTAGCTGTATTTAAGGGGTGTTAAATTGGGGTTGTATTCACGATAAACTATGAAAAAATTTTAAAAAAAATAAGTGAAATGTTGGCACTTGCCCCAAAACCCAAAAACAAAGTCCCTTTTTTTAAATCCTTCATTTCCTCAAAAAACCAAAACTTTTGTCATTTTATTTCCCCGTTACTAACCTGTTACAAAGCTAAATATATTTCTTTCCAGGTTCGTAGGATGTGTTGCTCGTAAAAATAATAAAGTTAAGAAAAATAAGAGTGGGGAAAAAAATTAAACATATATTTTTTTTTTTAACTAAACCTTTCTACAAAGGGAAAAAATTAAATGAAAACCTTAAATAAAAAAAAGAGAAAAAAAAAAAGGAAACCCCAAAACGAAAAAATTAAAATTTGTTGCGGGGCCCCGGGGGGGTTTTAATTTTAAAGCCCTGTTAAATGGGGTTGTGGAAACTTTTTATATACAAAAATATGTTTAAATACCCAATTTAAAAAATGTAAAAAATTTCTAAAAATTGGGATTTTTAATTTTGAAACGGGCGAAATGCAGTTATGTGTGTGTCCTTTATAATAAATGTTACACAAATAACTGCCGACTGGGCTACGTCGACAATGGCACCAAATGTCATTGAACTATTACCTCTACAAGAGTTCAGTTATATTTTGTTTGAATACACAATGGGTTCCCGTTTAAAAAATATATATATATTAAATATCAGCATTGATTAACCTTTAAAGAAATCATGATTTCTTCAGAAAAATATATTGATTGCTTTAAGTGAATTACATTAAGAACTGTAAACTGACATCTGTGTTACCATTTCACCGATAATTGTATGTTTATTTCCTTAATTCACGTCTTTTATTAGCCTACAGTTATCATAAGTCATTTTGGTAATATACATGTGACTCATAACATGCAGGCAATTTGATTAGTTTGGAAGTATAATATAAAATAATGTGACATCTTGTAAATAAACCAGGCGTGTTCCCCTTGTAACTCATTCAGGAAAAATCTGCGAAAGCCTCTAAAATGGTTTTGATTATGATGCTATGATCAGTTACGACGGACATGTTTGTCGGTTTAATGAATAAATATTTGACAAGACAAATATTGTAATATAATATTTATTTTTCCTTTGTACAGTAGGGTGAACGTTTCAGTTTACACGCAAAATGCACGTTCCGGAAAAAACGCACGCACGTTACACGCTATACGAACGCACGTTACACGCACGTTTTACGAAACGAAATACGCAGACGCACGCAAAACGATATACGCTAAACGAAATACGCTAAACGATATACGCACGCTAAAACGCACGCCAAATAGAAAACGTTTCTAAACGTTTAATTAAATATCCTTATCATATAAATTTTTAACAACTTTAGCTAGATCGTTTAGCGATTTGATTAAACGATAGCTAGACATTCATGTATTTTAAACGGGTTTATGTTAACTAACTTATCTTATGTCCCAGGTTAGAGCTGTACATGTAATGATATCAATCCGCGAATGCACTCAACCTGGCACAACATTATTTTTTGTCGGGCAGCCTCAACAAATGATTATTGAAATTATAATCCATCAAGCGCTAATACATGCATTAAAATGATTTAACGGGTTCATCTTTATGCACATTTCTGAAAAAATACTTTGCTTTATACCAGGAATCTCTTAGATAGACGATAATTACGTCGACACCGCTTCTGGCGTAAACAAAATAAAACGAATGGTAGTAACTTTAGCAAATCAGCGATGAAATTATCAAGTCATCATCGGCACTTTTTTTAAATTTGATAAATATATAAAAATAAATACCATGCATTATGGGTTATAATATAATATATATAATATAAAACATACTTGCAAACATGATTGATATAAAGAAGATTTTTCGGTATTAATACGTATAATGAAATTTCCCTGGGAAAATAAATATTGATTTGATTTTTATATGAGTTCTGAAAGAATTATCAGCTGTAAAACTACATGCATATATTTATTCTTTTTTTTGTTTTTTGTTTTTTTTTTGTTATCAAAAAATTAAATTCCATAAAAAGGTATTGATTAAAATGTGTTTTTATATAACAGATAAGAACGATTATTGAAGTGTAAAAAGCTGAACAGTTATGCATCATAGAAAATTTACCCTATCTTTCTTCATTGTCAATATAATTCAATGGGGTTTTCTTATTTTAGTCAATAAGATGTAGTACATGTAGTTACTTGATGGTATAACATAATTTGGCTTTACTTACTTTGTTTCAGTGACCAGAAGGTTATAACTAGGTAAAATTACCCAAATTTTCAATGATTTAGTGTGGTAAAGTTATTAATAAGGCATTATAGAAAATTAGCCATTATTTCTTAATTTTCAATGAAATTTGTTGGGATTTTCTTATATAAGTCAATTTGATGTAGGTATTACTTAATATAATAATACTATGTTGCTTAACTAACTTTGATTCATTTACCATGAGGTTATAATCAGGTAATATTACTCCCATTTTTAATGAATTTGTGTGTAAGCTTGTATAGTTATACATCATAGGAAATAAGCCATAATTTTTTGAATATTCAATGTAATTTATTGAGATATTCTTATCTTAATCAATTAGATATGCTTGTTAATAAATATAATAGATTTAAGTTGCACTTATAATTCCGTTTCATTTCCTAGGCTGTTATAATAAGGTAAAAATCCCCATTTTGTAGTGAATTAGTGTTCTATCTTAAGACAGTAAGGTATCTTAGGAAATTTGCAATAACTCTTATAATTTGTAATGAAATTAGGTGGGACTTCCTTAGTTTAGTCAATTAGATATGTTTGTTAATTAATATGATAGATTAATGTTCCACTTATAGCATTGTTTAATTTCCAAGGCTCTTATAATTAGGTAAACTTTTCATATTTTGTAGTGATTTAGTGCATTATCTTGGACATTTAGGCATCTTAAGAGATTTGCCATAATTCTCATATTTTGTAATGAAATTTGTTAGGACTACCATATTTTAGTCAATTAGATATGTTTGTTAATTAATATAATAGATTTATGTTATATAAAAAAATTCTGTATCATTTCCTAAGAGGTTAAGTTTAAGGTTAAATTACCCGGTGTATCAACATTTTATGTGGCACTGCTTTCTTTAATAGTTGGGGTCCACATGGAATTTACTATAACATTTATATTTTTCATGGAAAATTATTGAAATCTTCTTTTTTAAGTCATCTAATTAAGATTTTAATTAATAAAGTTTATTTGGGTTGAGTTATCAGTTACATTACTTTTCATAGGGATCTTGTATTATGCTCTTTTTAATGAACTGACCTATCTATGAAGCATAAAATTGATATTGTAGGAAAATTAAAATTACAATCTATTGAAATTGTACAGGTCCCAAGAGATATAAGTATGCAAAATGGGTTTTTGAAAATTTATATAAATACATAGGTGATATTTAAGTATAATATAGTTAGAATTTTATCAGACATGAGGTTTATAACTTACTTGAGGGAAGTTAAACAAGTGACTTGGGACTACAGCATACCTAGCTTCCTAGCTGAGAAAAATCTTCAAAGAATTATATGGTTATATATGGATAGGTTATATACTTTGAGTTAGCAAAGGGCGACATGGGCTCATCTCAGGTATTTCAAAGGGGTATTATGTTAAGTAATGATTACAGATTGATAAATCTTAAAAGTGATTTTAGATAATATACAGAATAAAAATCAAGAGAGCTATATATGTTTATCAAAGTGGGTTATATTATGGACCTCATATAAGATTAAGATATATTTGAGCCGCGTCACGACAAAACCAACAAAATGGGTTTGAGACCAGCATGGATCCAGACCAGCCTGCGCATCTGTTCGCTATCAGTGTCTCTACTTGTTATACGGTTTGTAAGTGAACAGCATAGATCCTGATCAGACTGCGCGGATATGCAGGCTGGTCTGGATCCATGCTGGTCGCCAACTTACTATGTTGGTTTTGTCGTGGCTCATTTAACTTTTAACATGTAAACACTGAACTCAGGAAAGAAGGATTGACAATTTTATTAAGATTGCTAAAATAATAATTGTAACTGTTTTTATTGTACATAATAGGAATATTGCTATATCATTGTATTCTTTTTGTTTGATTGGACTGGTTGAAATTCATAGAAATACAGCTGGGGTGAATTTAATATAAAATAAGTATAATATTTGTTAACGCATGGAAAAAATATGCTGGATTATATTAATATTTTGACCGAACTGCATACCAAAAAGGCAGGCAGTATTAATAGAAAAATAAAAATGACAATCTCAATACTGTGGATTATTACACATTTAATAGAAACACAGAATTACAAAGGGAATACCTAATTAAGGTATCATTATTTAACAAAACATATATTTATTAAATATCACAAGTAATTACACTACATCAATATGACTGTCAGACAGGTCTTGAAACAAAATAAAGGTCTTTAAAAGCCCAGGCCACATACAAAAATAGTAGTCTATGCCCTGATTATGAGCTGAAAGATAGGGGAATATTGTAAAGGGTGGCTTAGCCTGTCTGTTGTGATTACATGTCTAAAAAGTACAACATGGTATATTTTAGCCACCATAGAATTTTCTTATCTAGAAAAAAACTAGCTATTTTTATTTGTACAAAAATATAGAAATAGTTCAATGTATACTTAGTAAAGTGTTCATTATACATGTATAAATAATGAAACTATTAATATAAATGTCGGTACAACCGCGGTACGGTATTCAGAGAGTCACGGGTTCGAGTCCATGTCAGGATGCACTTTTTTCTCACCCTGTGACTGACATACATTTGTATAGCCCAGCTAGAAATTAATTCACATTGCTAAGTAACCCTGGGAAATTCGAAGAAATATTTGCATACACAGTAGGTTTATGACTATTCAGTATTTAAACAAGTAAAATGTGTAAGCGGCCGAATAGCTCAGAGGAACTCAAGAGCCGCGGAATGGTATTCCGAGTGTCAGGGGTTCGAGTCCCTGCCAGGCTGTTACATATCAATATAAATCTGTCAAGAAAAATAGGAAGGAACTGTCTAAAATGATTATCACCCTAAATAGGATTCGGACAGTCTTTGATGAAAAGTCAGAAGATGAACTTGTAAAGGGGGGTGGGGTGCTAGTCTGATTACCATCATTTGATGTCTGACGAACCGCATATCTAATATATATTGGTTCACATATAAACACCTGTTTGCTGAATTTAATATCAAAAATGTTGCAATTCATTAGTAATTAAATATTATGCGTATGTAAAATAAGATTAAAACTAATTAAGCATGTAGAAATCTGACCAGTATTCACCGCGAGGTCACAAACTTTAAAACTTTAATGTAAATATCACCATAATATTTCTTTATATAATATTGTAACGTGCACGGGCTAGCTGTTATGTATATAATTTTTCTTATGGCTACTTTGCCAGTTGATTGGTTACAAATGATTATACAATAATTTGTTTAAACTTTAGAATCAAGTTTAATTAACTAATGTTATAACAGTAACGTGCTTGAAAGATACTAAGTGGTCCTTGAACTTGATATAAAATTGGGGTGACACTTTTTAGGCTATTTAATATATATAGAAAAACCACTTGGATATCGAGTTTTCAATACTTTAGTAATAACAATTACACCTAACGCAATGTTGAATTGATGCAATTGAAATACTTCGTAGATAGTGCAAGAACCCAAGTAATTAAACTAAAATATTAATTAATTATTTCTGTGATGTTGACACTTCGGCAGCTGGACAGAGACTGATCGTCCACAGCTTTGAGCTCTATTTATACCCAATAACGTAGTTGTATTTAATAATCGTTTGGTGAAGTTGAGGATCTCAAGCATCCAAAAGATATTGATAATGGGTCGAATATTGGTACGAATGACATTGAGATCGAATGATTTTAAGGACGAATTGTTCCGATATTTTAGAAATAATATAAATATGCCCGTTATATCAAATTATTGCTACGAATAAGTTGTTAAATCTATTCATTTAATTTTTATGTATTTTTTTACTCATTTATAAAAGATCAAACTATACTTTTAAACCCGAGATAACATATTTGTTTATAAAAAAACAATTATCACCGACAATTTAGGTACAAAACCACTAAATATCATTATAGAATCTAGGCAGAATAAAACAATCGTCACAATATTTCTATTCTTTGACAGGGACACAGAACATCTTTTATATACATGTTTAAGAAACAAGAAATTTACATAATATATCTATCTAAGATATTCTTTTACTTCTCAATAGTAACAGACGCAAAACACGGTACTTAAACGCTTAGACGAACGCAGACGCACGCAAAACGTTTCTGGGAATAAGAAACGCACGCTTTCAGACGCACGATAAACGAAAAACGATACACGGAAAACGATAAACGTTAAACGCTTGTAAACGATGCACGCTTGAGAAAGCGTTTCAGCAAACGCACGTTGCACGCTATACGCACGCACGTTACACGAAAAACGGACGCACGAAAAACGCTATTTTTGACAACCGAAACGTTCACCTTACTGTAGCTACTGGTTTGTATTAATTTATCTCAGACATTTCACTTACTTTAACAAATGATGTTCAATCATGTACTATCCTACCCTAATATCATTTTCCATCCTGCAGAATGTATGATATATCTAAACATATGGTTCTTTATAAAATTACGTCTGGGGAAATGTACCGCCAAGTTTCTGTCAATATTGACATCTTCTGTCGTTGTAGCACTAAATTACATAATTACGTTTGGTTTATGCTGTAATATGATAGTTGTGGGATGTCGAAATGGGGAAATTACGATTCTTAGCTTTGTTCACGTTTCTTGTATACTATGGTTGCCGTTGGTTCTTTTTGCTGGGTCATATGGGGGTTGCGTTCATTGAACGCCGCCTTCCCTTGTTGATCTTGTTTATCATATTTTATGATCTACTTCTTAATTTCTAACCTAATTTCTTGTATTATAGAATCTCTCCCTATTCATAAACTTACGCTACTATTATAGTTTAAAACTACAGTGGATATGAAACAATATTTATAATATATATATTTTTTTTTATTTTCAAAATGTTAATTTCTCAATATTGGATGTTATATTATTATTATGTTTACAATTTCGTCCTACACCTCTGTCATGGCATAGTTAATTATCTTCAGAATAAGGACTATCGCATTAGATACTTTTTCGCGAAATCTCCGCAAACACTTTGCTTTACTTGAAAATATTAACAAATAAAATGTGGAGAACCTACGATATTTGTTTCTAGAAAATATAAGATATTTAATACTTTAATGAGGAATTGTCACCGTCCATTTTGATTGTGACATTCCCTCTTTTCCTAGGTTTAAATAACCAAAACGTACATAGAGAAGTTATTTTTGAATATTGAATTAATCATTTATATAAATTTCGAAAAAGTGCTTTTGCACCACCGATAAACATCGAGCGGGCTTTCCGCGCACATGCCTTGTTTAGAAGTTATATTATGCTTTCTTTATCGTTTTGGCAAACAAGACTTTATTGTTGTTATATTTTTATGGTCATTCAGAATCATTGATGCCAGCACTATTAAGTGATTAGAATTGAGTACCGCTCAAGCCGTTGCTAGGGGGCGTGAGTGGTGTTGCACGTATTCATTATCCCTCATGTACAGACTCAATCAAACCGAGTCTGCAAATTCTCTTGTAATTTTGTTGTGATTAATGCTTCCGAGGGATCACTTTGTTTCCAGATTTTCATACTTCACAACAGCAGGTGTCAAGTGCTGTGTGGCAGCTGTAAAAAGTTGTCCCGTACTTCACTTCAGTGTTATTATATTTTTCTGGTCCTTCGGGATAATTGATGCCAGCACTATTAAGTGTTGATAATTGAGTACTGCTCAAGCCGGTGCTAGAAGGCGTGAGGGGTGTTGCACGTATTCATTATCCCTCATGTACAGACTCAATCAAACCGAGTCTGCAATTCTCTTGTAATTTTGTTGTGATTAATGCTTCCGAGGGATCACTTTGTTTCCAGATTTTTAACGCAACAAAAGGCTATTTATTTTAATATTGTTTTTTATGAATTGTATTGAGGATTCCTGCCTGCGTTTTTACCTAGAATGTAGTAATCCGGGGCCCTCCCAGCCAGTGTAATATGGCTGTGACAGGGACGCAGATGTGTTTTCCCTTGTTATTCTTTGCTTTCATTTGTAAGTCCATATTCTAAAGGCTATGTGTTCAGAAACATCTATTAACATAACATAATACAATTCATGTAATTATTTGATAGATATAATACTTTCTAGTCCAGGGTCAGCAACAACTACAATATTCAACTTTTTTCTTGCAAAGTGTACGTTACTAAATTTCATAAAGTTCAATTCAGAAATGTTTCGCGTGCTAGTTTTGCTGTGTATATACGTTTGTTTAAATTCTAATACACATTTTATTTACCAATGTTACCAATTTTAAATTTTTATTTTAATCTTCATTGAAATATGTAGTCTATTTATGCCCAGAGTTATTTATTATTGACTCTTCTAGTAATTTCGAAGATAATTTTGCCATTTAAGCCCTTTTCATTTGCCTTTTTTCTTTTGAATGAAAATCAACTTTGCACTTTTACATGTTTTACTGACGCCAATATATTAAACGTCAATAAATACACAAAATAAATTTTCGTTTTTTTTTACTAAAACCACAACGTTTTTATATTGGCCTGACTTTGATCGCTGATATTCTATTTGATAATTGTTTGGCTTTTGTTGCAATTCAGAAGTGCACCATTCCTCATGAATTTTGTAAATTGGAGACATCATATTGCATACTGAAACAGGCACAGATATAATATCGTAGATTGCAAGATAACGCTATAAAAATATATTGAAACGTTGATAAATTATGACTTACATCCTTATTTCCATGTTCTGTTGAAGTCAGCATTACATTGAACATTTATACTTCGTGATTTCTTTTGATTTTAATTACCAAACAATAATGAACAAATATTAAAAAAAAAAAGGTAAATCGAAAATGTTGCAGGTTTGAATTGGCCTGTTCATGTACATAATTTCTATTTATTAATTTAACAGATTATTTCCAGATTACTTAACAGATTTAGTTTCCAGGATTCTTTTACATGAAAATCAATATCAACATAGTACTAATTATATGTAATACATTGTGTCTGACTCTATTCTTTGTGATATTTTCTGTGATATTAACTACCAAGTATTATGATTGCCTCCCGATGGTATGCCAACACTTAGAGACCGCAATATAAATAAGGGGTTATCCTTTTTGTGTTGTCCTCAGTGTCTGTGGAAATGTCTTAGGTTTTGTGCTCATGTTTGTGTTGTGTTATCTTAATGCATGAGATCTCAAAAGCAATAAAATGTGTTTTAACTATGAAATTTTATTCCATGATATCTCAAGTGTTACTATGGTTTGGAAACATTTGATTTACATTGTAATTTAAATTCTTATCGAAAACGTTTTTGAGACGAAACGTTTTTTTTTCATATTAGAACACCTAAATAGGAATAAATTTATCTATAAAATATGAATAGAAAAATATGTAAAGACAGACGGATTGCAAAAAAAGTGATCAAAATTCTTAATTTTAGAAATAAAGTTTTAGGTCGTCCTCTCTATAAGACTGGGTTAATGAGCCAACTGAAACAGATTTTAACTGTCCTCAATAGTCCTTTTAACTTATTCCTAAAGATATAAGTAGATTAGATAGACTCTATACAAATAATTAACTTAACAAATAATGACAACTATTGCTCCTGTTAAAACTGCGTCAACACTCATTTAATGAAATTAAAGAGTATTATTGTGTTTGTCAAGTAACATTGAGTTATATCATATACAGATGTTGTCACTTCTTGTTCAAGGTATCAGTTATTTTTGAAATCATAATGAAGCTGTTAAATCTATAAAATGGTACAAGATCGTGTAATGAACCTTTACCACGATTGTTCAAATTATAGTTGACCTAAATATATATCAGTGAAAATAACTTATACAACGTTAATGTTATAATATATACACTTATATTAATATGTACAATTGCAATCCAACTACAACTTTCTGAAGTACAAACAATTTTTCTGAAAATGTTTCGAATGTACTTTTTTATCCTCCTTATTTGAAAACTTCTCGATCTTCAAGTGTTTGATTAAGATATTTTAAGTTAACCATTGATCATATATGAGAACTATTTATTAGGAAGAGTGTTAAAGTTTTAATGTATGTTTGCAAGTAGAAATTGATTCTTCAAATATTTGCTTAGCTTTGGAATGAAAAAGGTCACAGAGGGCAAGGTTAGGTGAATCCGGAGTATGGGGCAGCAAAACGACTGTTTCTGTTTCAGCAACACATGCGCTATTGACGCCTTGTGATGACGCGTTGACATAATGTTTCGTCACCAGTGACGTCATTTCGCAAAAGAGAGCTCATTGTAATTTGGATATTGTTGAAGCAGCAATATTACATGTAAATCTGCCCGATAACCTTCCTTTCCTTGTGTAGTTGTTCCTAATATTAAATATGCTGCCATTTTATAATCATTCTAATTATATTTTATTCTTTAAAAAGATAAAATTTCTTTGATAATTATACTATATTCATGTACTCTGCTGAAATATTTTATTTATCTATCTTATCTTAAAAGTACAGACAAGTGTTTTAACTATGAAATTGTCTGCCATTTTGAAGCACAATTCGACAAATAACATAAATCAGCTTTTTAAACGGCCTTTTTCGTGATTTTGTCCATTATATTATTTGGAATTTGGACCTCAATATTGCTGCTACTTATGGCATGAGAGGTTAATATTTTAAATATTTTTTAAACTTTGCTAATTTGACTTAACATATTTGCCATAAGTGTCAATCGTATGTAAATATGTGGTAATATCATGATACAGTCAAGGAAATATATATATATATGATCAAACAATTAGTTATCGAAAGAGAACATGACTTGTGAGACACCTGCATGAAATTTGTAATGTTATTTACTAATAATGTCCCTCTTTCCACTAATGGAAACATAGATTCAGGTTGTAAAATGCATGCTTATCTGTGTACTTTTAACACTTACAATGATATAGTACTTTTCTAAATATTTTGAGAAAAACATACGCGTGTCAGTATATTGCTTGCACACCTTCAATATAAATCAAATTTAGCGCGTAGACAGAAGACAAATTTAATTCACACAATCAATCAACAAACGCATGTAAATTGACATTATTCTGATTATATACAAATGTTGCATGACAAGTTCTATCATGTCTTGCAGTATAATACAAGACATTACAAGACATTCACCCTACATCTCTAAAACATAATATGAAAGTAAACCATAAAATAGATTGTCAATAAAACCGAGTCTGAAGTTTTCACCTTATGTTATTTCGTTGCCCTCGACCTCTGGGGCCCGCCTGCTCCCATCCCAACCCCAAACAACCCCCCCCCCCCCCTGTTTTCAAGATTTTTATTAGTAAGTTTTTTGGAAAGAAATATAATAATATATAATTCGATTAATGCTTACTGTCGGTCAATACTTTAATCAGTGAATTGACGTTAATCTAACCATTTATTGCTCAGATTATACTTTCACAGTAAAAGTTTTTTAGACAGGATTGTTACCAAGTGTTCTGTGTTATATTGTCAGGGTCTTTGAATTAATTATTCTTGACAGGATCATGGCCCTTCATTGATTTACATAAATATGTTCAGTAAAGGTAAATAAACCTCTTTGTAACTCGTACATTTTTTCAATGGATTTGAATGATTTGCAAAGCTATTGTCCCAGAATACCAAGGTGCCACACATGTCAGGAGTTTATTATTGAATCATTTTAAGCGAAATAATGACTCTATGATGTTGGTTTTTATATGTAATGTAACATAGAAATATGCTCATAAACAATTAGCAAACATTAGACAGGAAGTTCCGACCTTAACAAAACAACGGCTTCTGTATATTTGATGATTTTTTTCTTGACACATAAGTACATTGTCTCGCAATGCACAAAGGCATAGTGCTTGTGGATTTTATGGGTTTTAGGAGTGAAGAAAATTTATAACAGTATTGCACAACCTCTTGCTATAAACCAATAATAATATTAATAAATAACCTGTACGCTCAAGTGTTTTCTGAATCAAATATTAAAACCATAGTTTTGATACGGTTGTTCTTATTGTTGCAGATTTTGTTTTCAGTTGCCAATATCAGGATTTGTCTGATTTGTATTATTTTCATGTGGGAGCATAAAGCCTTGCACTTGTCCGTCCGTCCGTCTGTCTGTCTGTCCGTCCGTCCGTACGTCCCAAAATCTTGTGAACGCAACTTCTCTTAAACCGGATGGCAGATTTTGCTTAAACTTAAAGGGATGAACAACCTTAATGTGTAGATGGTAGTAAAGGAAGGAATTTTCGCTGCGACCAAATTTAACAGAATTATGGCCCTTTGTTGATTTTTTCACTATATACTATGTAGAAATTTTGTGAACGCAACTCCTCTTAAACCGGATGGCAGATTTTGCTTAAACTTACAGGGATGAACAACCTTAATGTGTAGATGGTAGTAAAAGAAGGAATTTTTGCTGCGACCAAATTTAACAGAATTATGGCCCTTTCTTGATTTTTTCACTATATACTATGTAGAAATTTTGTGAACGCAACTCCTCTTAAACCGGATGGCAGATTTTGCGTAAACTTCCAGGGATGAACAACCTTAATGTGTAGATGGTAGTAAAAGAAGGAATTTTTGCTGCGACCAAATTTAACAGAATAATGGCCCTTTGTTGATTTTTTCACTATATACTATGTAGAAATTTTTTGAATGCAACTCCTCTTAAACCGGATGGCAGATTTTGCTTAAACTTCCAGGGATGAACAACCTTAATGTGTAGATGGTAGTGAAGGGAGGAATTTTTGCTGCGACCAAATTTAAGAGAATTACGGCCCTTTGTTGATTTTAAGTTTAACTTGTGGCACTTGTAGTCCAAAAAATATTTGACCTAGAGTCATAAGATTGACAGAATAGTGGCGTGTGGGGGGGCCTTCGTGTCCTATGGACACATTTCTAGTTATTTTTCAAATTTCAACCAAAATGCAAAATAATCTTCCCAAGTGAACACATGCATCGCAATCCAAACATAAAAACACACAGTTTATTCTGCCAGAAAAAAAAGTAGCGTTTTAATATCATTTTTGCAACCACTTTTTACGAAAGAATATTCACAACGTTTAATAAATAAAAACATGTAAAAATGGATGTCATGGGAAGCAATGAAACAACAATTTTATATGAAAATTGCTGTATTTCTAATTACTCAGTTTTATTTAATATACATTTTTGAGTGGAAGTAGCTTGAAGCGTTTTCTATAGTTCTGTTTGCACGTTCTTAAAGGATTACGCGCCAAATGTGACGTCTATTAACGTAGACTATTGTTTTGTACGTTTACGTCATTTTTATTTATGTATCAACTGAGGAAGCTGAATAAAGCGAAACATGTTTTGATACTTAATTTGTGTTGGTTTTTGATCCAATTATCCCATATTATGATTATGGCAGACATATGTGATACATGATGGTTGTGGCAGAAATATATGATATATATTGGTTGTTAGCAGACATGCACGATATATAATGGTTGTTACAGATATATATGATATATTATTGTTTTGACATACACATGTGATATATAGTTGTGGCAGGCGGGCTTTTGTGATATAAAATGGTTGTAGCATACATATATGTCAAGGTTGTGAAGGACAGGTGTGATATATAATGGTTGTGGCAGACATATGTAATATATATTGGTTGAAGGTCGCCTACAGTATAGCTGAAACGTCGCCATATGATATATTTAGTGTTGGTGCAGCGTTAAACCGAATAAAAAACATTATATTAACTTATTTTATTCAAAACCCAAACTTTTACTTTTTTAAACTTATTTCAATAATAGATAACAAGTTATTGGTGGCAATTGTTGTAATATAATTATTATATATAAATTGTGTTATGGATTCAATAAGAAAACTAGATGAAGCAATACCATTATTTTCATGGCATTTATCTGTATTATTGGATAATATATTAGCTTTTTTATTTTCCTCCTATTTATAATGCAATACATTATTTTTATACAAATATTCCCTGTGGCATAAAACTAATTTGTTTGATCAAAATCATGATATATGGTGTATAAACCTTATTAGGATCAATATACGTCCATCTTATAGCAGCCTTTACAGTAACATCAGTAATAGCATTTTAGTTCTAACCTACATTGTCAAGTAGTACATGTCCAAAGGGCTAGTATTTTGTGAATATATATCCTTAGTATGAGCCTTTTTTTTCTTTTCACAAAATTGTTTACGTTATAGTTCCCATTCATTTTGTTATCAAAAATTATTTTTCTTATATCTTCTGATTGTTATGTATCGCGATTTTTTTTAAATTCTACTAACATTTCGCTGTATTTAAATCTATCGTTTTGTCACTTTTAAGAACTTGCTATATTACGTTGGCACTTAATGACAGTTTCTTTAGAATCCTTTTATGTTAACAACCGCCTTGCTTACAAAATGAACACAACGATCTATCGTTATTGTGAAATTCAGATTTAACCATTTCGAGATTAAATTAATGGTACTGAAATAGTAGCAGTGAATAATAAGAAAAGTGTTTAACGTCAATAATTTATTTAGGAAGCACAAATAAAATTTAACTTTGACTATAACTGGACATTGAGCATAATAATCTTTAAAAAGATAGAAATATATAATTTATTTGCTTTGCTAAGGAATGTAAATGTTTCACTTATGATGTTTTGGGAAATAATATAATTTCTTTTTCACCATCACGCATATTCACACCACTACGCACACATACAACAGAATTATACAAAAGGCAATTTTCTTATTTTTGAAAATACGCAGCATTATGAAAAATGCTTATTATGTTTTGGAGCCTTTAATCTTGTATGTCATATTGTGCGATTATCGGGAAGATTGGCAAGTCACTGAACTGAACCTGCATCATTTTAATATTTGCTGTTTTGAGCTATTTTTCTTTTAGAAAAATCATTTATTTTCTTTACTTTCCTCGGAACACCTGCAAGATCGCCAGTACATAAAATAACATATATTTTGTTCTTGTTCCTTGATCATTAATGATCATTAGCATTATTGATGAGTTTGTGGTATTTTGAGTTCATTTTATTTATTGTGATATTCCCAAGTATGCCTAATTGAATATTGCTTAATCACTTTAGGATATGCTGTCTGCTATTTTGAATTTGTCTTGACGGCTTGTCTGTGATATGCAGGCTTAGTAACCTCTGATACTCTTTAAATTTCCATTTGATTTATTTCGCTTATTGTTATCGCGTTTAGGGCACTCGAATCCTTTAACTTATGCCACTTTTGTATTCGAAAGCACGAATGTGTTATAAAGAAACCGCCTTATGAACAATTTCACCAGTGCCATGTGCAAATATTGAATACCTAATTAAATAAGTTGAGGCAATGTGCATTCAGTACCGTTTCAAACAACGTAACACAAAGGTTTCAGGTACAACAAAGTCAATACGAGAATACACTCTGCAATAAGAGAAAAAGCGTGTCACATTTAAAAAAAACTTATTCTTAATACATTGGAATCATTTCAATTGAGACTAACAATAATACATGCTTATATTGCTGTTAATTTAAGCAGATATGATTCTACTTTGTTCAAAATATTTTACAAACCAACATTTCGAGAAATGTATATTGACACGTTAACATTAAATATGATTAAATTTATTTTATCCCATTTAAATTAAAGTATTTTCTGTCAGAAAAAGTACGATATCTAACTAACAAAATTATCGTGACAGCTAAAACATTGGCAAACAATCAATCAAAATGTTTTGATACAGTCCCCGATTTGCGTACCAACAAATACAAATCTTACAACTCATTTTTGCGATTTCTTTTCAAGACTAAATACAAAATGTGTTCTCTAACACAGTTGTGATATCTTGTCGTTTAGCTTTGTTTTAAAACCCTTGCTGAATATTTCCTGAAATCATTTGAATAACAACTTTCGACAAACTGTTCAATTTATTGTATAAGAGAAGTGAGATATATGTAAGTTGGTCTTGCTGTCAGACACTAGACATGCTGACCTAGATTGAACTAACACTTAATCAACATTCATTAAGATCGATGGCTGTCGTTGTATTGATCGATGACTTATTTCAGGCGTCCAGCAGTATATAATGAAATGTGAAATTATAGTAATAAATTATCAAACGACAGAAATAGTAATACAACATTTGACGTAATTAGCCTACTCTTATTCATTTATAATTCAGATAAATTTGCTAGAATATACAATGGCTATGGCAGACATTCAAATAATATATAAATGCATGTGTCAGACAATAAGTGTCATTTGTAATAACCCAAACAATAGCTTAATTTGTTTAAAATACAATATCACTTACATGTCTTCATTTATTGTCTGAACAAAAGCAATTACAATACACTTTTTATGCTCTGCGTACAGTATTATATCTTGGAAATAGTTTTGTTTTTATTTACGGTAAGCGTATAAATGTTTTTAAAAAAATATCAATATTTTACAATTTTCATATAGCAAGCATAGCAAAATAGACATTGTCATAGAAAGCTTCATAAAAATAAAAAAAAACTGGCCATGATTTATAATGAGTACTAAACAATAAGTATTTAAGAAAAAGTCATTCAACTTAATTTTACTTGGAACTTTGAAAGTCAAAGTTCATTTTATTTTCTCCACGTTTGCGATAATGCCAACTATATGAGAATGTATGGACTTGAAAATATCACAATATTATGTGGTTTTGTGTTTTTTATCATCATTCTACCTAATAGGTGATGATCTGAACACTCTTTCTTAGAAGCATGTTGTTGTTCCTCTGTTAAACAGTTAACTATTATATTTTTTTTTCAAATGATATTTATTAACCTGCCTGAACAAAACAATTGGCATATCTTTTAAATTTAACATTTATCCCATTTCATATTTAATGGTAACTGAAAATTTACAGTGCCTAAAAAACTTGTGAATACTGTTCTACATTTGTCATTTTGACCTAGATTAATCAAGTATTCTACGATGCTTTTATTATACATTAGTGTAAGCCGGTGGTGTCCTTGTGGCATTGTGATATCATCTTGAAATAGATATTGCCTTTTTTATCGTCTAGCAATAGATGAATTGTAATAAAATGTAAAATAGTCAGAAAGTGTCTCCATACAGAAATATCATTATTAGTTGTGACCTACTTACCCTTTTTCTGAGTGTATTATCTAGATATGATTTAAAACTATGCTGCATCGACGTGTATGAAAAATGATAATATTATTATCAGCTATGGACAAAACATTGGCTGGTAAATATGATTTGATAAGTACTGAAAACAAATATTTACCGGTGCGATATATTATATAATTTATAAATAACTTTAATATGGCTTACCATATAAAGCTCTTCCTTGCCGCTGGTTCTTGTTACTGGTTCGTGTGCGGGTTGTGTTCATTGAACACAGCCTTTCCTTGTTGATTTTGTGTATCATATTTTACCAAATCTGCCATTAAATACGACGTAAATCTAAAACAAAAAAGTATCTTGTTTACTTATTTTACTTCATAATTTGGCCGTATATTACAAGAGCACAGGAACGTGTAATTTGTAATATTTTTGAAAACACAAAGGCGTGTCCTTACACATGACTGATATCTGCGAGTCATCCAATATCTTTTGTTTTAAATAATAACAACAATATGGGCGTACGCTGAAAATCTATTTTTACAAGAAAACAAAAACAACAACAATTATTATATTCTGATAATGACCTATTATTGTTTACAAAGAGTTACTTCTCATCAGGGAAAATAATTTTAAAGCTATTTAAATATTGTATATAAATAGTGAATATTACCGTTTGTAACATATATGTTATATAAATAGCCACCTGTAAATAAAAAGAGATGTTATCTTCAAATTTTTAAATCTGATCACTTTAATTTACCACTTGTCAAAAAGAAAACAAATAGTGATCACTGTTTCCCCGACGTTTCTCTCGTTACTTAAATGCGGTGACTACTGTAGTGATATGACGTTTCAATTTTCTGATTACTTAGTAATATCTAGTCTAAAAGCATGGATATTAACTTTGCATACAAGGTTTGGGTCATATACATTGTAATTGACTTTCGTATTTTCATGTCCAAAAGTATACGGTTTTTGGTAAACAAATATCTGAATTTTCTTGTAAAATACTAGTATAGCCGCATATTTCCTAAGGATTGGATCCGGACGATATGGTCAGAATAAAAAAGAAAGAGATTGAGAAGTTGGTCAGCCTTTCAGAAACCAAATTAACAACTTCACTTCTAAAATAATGTCTTCATTCTATTATATGTTAGCTCTTATTCATGTTTAATTAATTGTGAATTCCTCATATCAACATGAGTGTATTGAGTGCAATTAAATTTAGTTCAGTTTTATTCTGTTTTTTTTAACTGTTACTGTAATAATGTATCACTATAACAACAAGGGTATAATTTGTTAGAAATATCCTTACAAAACGTAGAGATAAATGACATAATAAATGTATAACTTACTAGGTAAATATCTTTTGATCCATTATTTAGAATAACTATTTAAATTGACAAAATATTAATGAAAATCTTCAGATTAAATATCTCTAAAATTCGGAGAAAATATCATGAAACCGACTCAATCTTAAACAAACAAATTGTATTGAATGCATTTTGTAATGTTCATTTCTTCACTCACATTGAAAACTGATCTGTCAGTCATATTTACTACTGTATAACTTCATTGAGGTTCTTCACATGTTAAGCGAAATAGTTATTTTATGTTGTATTACAATTATATTACAATTATATAAGAATGACATTGTCTTTACTCAAGAACACACATAATTATATCTGATATGATTTTCTTTTAATTTCATGTTCAGTTTTATAACATTTTAATATGGCATCCTCACTTGTTATTATGAAGTCAATAATAATTTGTTTAAAATTGAAGGTTCAAATTTTTATGTATAATAGATCAATTTATTTAATATAGTGTCTATTAGACTACGAAATAAAACAGAGTTACATATAACCATGTTAGTAGATATATTAATGCAATTAGATGCAATCTTTAAGCAACATTATTGTGAAAGGCAAAACATTATTCTGAGTGATTTAAGAAATGCTGACAAACATGCTTGTTACCTAATCAAGTAATGTATGTTGAATTATGAAAATATGAATGTAGATACGTTAAGGTTGTAGCTATTTTCTTGTTATAAATGGCGTAATACGTATAAAGGCATTTCGAAACACTAACCTGACTGCAATTCAACCATTAAAAGAAAAGTGTTTTTCTAACTCTCTAAAAAATTCAAGTTTCACGTGCACTATCAATTTACATTTTCCAATAATTATATGTTTTTAGGTCATATTGACTAAACGGGCTTAATTGACTGATAAAAAAAATGTTTTCACAATGACAGGTATACTAGTATATCTTGAAATTTTTGTAGTATTTTATTGTATTATATTATATTGTTAGATAAAAGTTATATTTAGCTGACGGTTACTATGCAATACATAATGTTGTTGCAAACAAAACACGTCCTTTGACTTTGTTATTTGTATTATTTAAGACAACATTGTTCTCTACATTACATTATTTGAATTGTTAACACACATTAATAATCGACAAACTATATCGAGGAACTACAGAAATACAGAAGTTGAACGAAAATCTAATTCTGTTTCATAAGAGGATAAGTGTTTTCCCCTCTCGTCATCTACTTTTATCTTTCATCTTTAAAAATAAAACATATGCCAGGACTCCTTAACTTGTTTTTCTACTCATATATGCAGGGTTTCTGAAGAGATTGCAAGTATACTAGAGTATTCAATTACGATAAAAATTACGGCATGATATGAATTACAAGTGTTTTAAAAGGTGACAATCGTAAATATTTGAAGCCACGTAAATTGATTTTTATCTACCAACTACTTTGTTTTGACCTGAAAATGGCATTTTAAAGTTTAATGTCCGTTTACATAATAAGAACGGTTATTTAACAATGTCGTGCTAAATACCCATTCATGTGCATGTATAGGGGCATAATTCTATGAATGCAATTCCTAGACTGACATTATTACTACAAAATAATCGTGCAACACAAAAGTAAATCGTGTTTTTTGTATATATACAGTTGTTTGAGATTATTACGAACTTATCGATACTGTTTAGCTTTATTCTAATGTCTCCAATTTTTATAGTATGGAACTGCTAGATATAAAGTACTATTTGTGGGAAATTGACTTGTAAAATTATTCTAAATATAACTCATTTATGTGCATGCAAAAATGTCCGGTTTTACACTGTTCCCCTCATGAAAGCTATTTAGTCAAAACGTTCATAACATTAGACACGCTGTTCTTATAAACTGCTGTTTTTGAAATATGTTTTGAATGTCTAGTTCTTTACAAATTGTTAAATACACCCACATATGTTTAATAATGATATTTGTGTAAAGTCTCATTAACTAAGCGTGGTCGGATGGTGTGACTCTCTTCTACTAGAATTGTTTATACAGATATCAAGTTACAGGACAAGGCAGTAGATATTAAGATGCGAACAGTATTTAGTAAATATCACATACAAGTATTAGCAATACATAATGTAACCATCACAAAATGAGAAAGAATGTATGCAATTTCAGTCATAAACATGCAATTTTGTTTGAGAATGTAAATGGTTCTGCTACGAACAATTGAAATAGATGGATGATAGAACGGTGAATGAAAGTTTGGAGCCCTATTTGGAATTTTCATTTAATCTTTTCATTTTCATAAGAGTCTATTCATTACGAGATTTTAACCTTTCCCATTGTATTTTTTTATTTTAACAAGCTGAAATCATGTGGTTTTCAAACTGCTGTCTAGTTGCATATTCGTTCTCCGTCATGTCCTGTTGATTTGGAACTCTTTAGCGCCCTACTTGTTAAACATTAATCAATTAAGGGTTATACATAAAGCAGTAAATTATTAATTTGTGTTTTACTGCTACATTTTATATTTGATATTGCTTCCTTTTAAAGGAATGACGAGCATTTTAAGACAAGCAATTCCATTATCTAGTTAATATGTTTTTATCTGTTCGATACTGGGTAAGTAATTGGTCAATAAATGTTCTTTATTTACGATGCAATACACTATCTTCATTATTTTATATCTTCTCTAAATATAAATAATTAGTTTGAAGGAGTAAATGCTGGTTGATATTTTGACCTCACTAATTCTTGATTCATACGGAAGACGCCAATTCTAAATATACACAGGTGCAGATAACTAAAATAGTAGGATAATGAGCCCTTTTTCATCAATTTGTTTAAAATCATAATACCTATGTTTTCGACATTAATCTGCAAAGAATGGCATGTGACAATAAACGTTGCTTTAGTGATATTGAACGGTATAAGCAATTGATACATTAAATGCGGCTATCACAATTTACCACAATATAATGGCATAACGTGACAAGTTTGCTATTTAACAGCGTTACAACATTAACATTGTAGCACTTCAGGTTTCTGTTTGATTATATAAATTATCCACAGTTGCGAAAGTGACAATATACAAAGATGAAATATTGTACATATTCAATTGACTGTGTTAGTTTAAAAACAGAAAAAAAACGGAATCCCTTAATAACACCCAAACTGTGTCTTAAAACACACTCTTATCAAATGTGTTAAAAAATGATCAGGCAATGTACTTGAGTAGAAAGTATACTAAGTTATCTTTTTCTGTGCTGCTTTCAAACAATTTACTGACAAACTGTAAACCACGGGGGGAATCACGTGACTTTGTATAGTAATACCCACGAGAAAATGGCGACTGCTGAGTCCCGGTAAGTACCTTATTATGTTAAATTAAGGTGACAAACGTTTCTTAAATCAAAACAATACCTAGCGTATCATATGCGCGTTAATTTTCTTCAAATGAAAATACAAAGTGCATTATCCTACGTTTTGTGGTTTTTGAGAACATTGTTTGAATTGGTTGAAAATTGCACATTCAGCGATAGTAATTCGCACGAAGCGATATAATTTGGTGCTTAAATTAAGGAAAATAAGCTTACTTTCTGCACTGAAGACACAAAATCAATCATTTTATTAACATCTGTTATCGTAGAAGTCCATATAAAATATATTTTCGAAGGTATGTAGCCTACAAATGTTCTTTGCAAGTGTATAGTAAGTAAAACGAACAATTTCTGGATAGTAAGTCGCACGAAAACAAAATAGTAAGTTTCACAGTAAGTTTCCATTAGCATACATATACATAAAAAGAAAGTTAAAGTTCATATGTAAAGAGATAGAAAATACTTATTTCAATTATTCAAGATCAAATATTTCACTTTTTGTCTATAGAACGAATGCTTAATTGGTTGTAATCATAATATATCAAATGAACTTTTGATGGGATTTGATATTACATGGCTCATTCCTATTCTGTTGCGATAGTAGTTCTTTGACCTCTGCAGTTTCAGGTGTGTCTTGGCCCTCATTTTACTGTAATTAGAAAGAAGATAAACAAATATTATTGTTTGTTAATTGGTATGGTGATGTTTATTTACTGAATGCTGATGTTTTTATATGGCGGTATTTGTTACATTTAGTCACTGTGCTACTTAATTTATGAAAATATATAGAAGAATTCGCAAGAACAAAATAACTTCTTACAAAAAAAAACAAAAAAACAACAACAACAACAACAAAAAAAAAAGCACAACAAAAACAACAACAATAATACAGTGTTACAAGATATGATTAAGGCACATTCTGCCTCAGAAATCCATATTGTTTTAATTCTTTAGAAATGTCAAACATGTGTTTCATAATGTTTAAATAATGCATCAAACGCATGATAGAATTTTATTACAACTGAAAAAGACAGCGCTGAACATTTAAGTGATGTGTCGTTAAGGTAGCAAAATGTAAACAAAGTAGTATTTTGACTTCCATACGAAATACTTATTCACTAAAGGTATACCATTTTCCAACAGAACCAAAGATGCAAAAGGTAGTTTGAGTATCTAGCAAATGAGTACGTTTTCGGAAACTGTAACAAGATACCAAAAATAAACAGATCTTTTTTTTAAATAAAAATAATAGCATTTTAGAGGCATAATTGACCTTTAAAGAAAAACGAATATTTGAAATCAAACGGTCAAAGATATTTACACTTTTTAAAGTGAAGGCAAGTGGAGTAAAAAAATATTTACATAAAACAATCTTAGATGCTGGGTTTCAAATCACACCGTCAATGTCGGGACACCTGAGTTAAAGCACCGACGTTTTGTTAGCTAATTTGATGAAAGAATTCAAGGACTCTGGTCGGACTAGAATCCATAGCGGTGAGAAGTATGTGTATAAAATTCAGGGACATTAAACTCTCGGCCATGGACGCCCTGAATATCTTATTTACTTACTCTATCACGAACAAAAAGTAAGAGTTTACGACGCAACACATTTGCACATGGTAAGAAAGTAAGCGTATAGTAAAACATAACGTTTTAACAAAACTTCTTGGGTTTATTTATAAAATCTGCCATTGTATAAAAGAATAAATTTAATAAAAACTTGCTATACCAGTTCTATGATGGCATTAAATATCAATGTGAAATGGCGAATGTCTTCTTCTTTGCGTTTTTGGTCCAAATTGCAGATACTGAAAAGTAAATGATGGTGTTGTAATATTTCCTTCTGTACAGTTATTTCTTTATATAGCTAGTTCTAAGGATAACGGATGTGGGTCCAGTATAACGTGAAAAGGGGCCAAGTGTAACGTACATTGTTGAGTATCAATGTCAATGTCTCATTTAGTTTTTTTTTAAGTTAAGTAATCTTTAATGACATTATATGAATATGAATACATGTATTATGAAATAATATGAATTATTATTAAAATACTCTCTCGATATTTGTTTCTCTGTCACCGTAGACGGAACACACTTGCAAATTTGAAACCAAATAATTATAAAATAGTTTCGTCACATTTAAGTAAGCTATTGGAAACTGTGCGTGTGACTTACTATTTTGTTTTCGTGTAACTTACTATCAAGAAATTGTTCGTTTTACTTACTAAACACTTGCAAAGAACATTTGTAGGCTGCAGACCTTCGAACAAAATTTTATATGGAATTCTACGATAACAGATGTCAATAAAATGATTGATTTGGTGTCTTAAGTGCAAAAAGAAGGCTTATTTTCCTTTATTTACCAAGTTATATCGCTTCGTGCGAATTACTATCGCTGAATGTGCAATTTTCACACAATTCAATCAATGTTCTCAAAAACCACAAAACGTAGGATAATGCACTTTGTATTGCCATTTGAAGAAAATTAACGCGCATATGATACGCTTGGTTTTGTTTTGATTTAAGAAACGTTTGCCACCTTAATTTAACATAATAAGGTACTTACCGGGTCTCAGCAGTCGCCATTTTCTCGTGGGTATTACTACACAAAGTCACGTGATTCCCCCCCGTGTAAACAATAACCAAACATATGTGCCGAGTAGAGGTGTATTGACATGAAAGTTCCCATTTGTGTCAAAATTACGGTAAATTTGTTATACCATTTTTAATTCAAGACCATCATCTGTTACTAAAGTGTAAAGGAATTTTCAATAAAAGAATTTGTAATGTGAAAGACTGCAGTTAAGTCTTACAGTATCAATCTAAATTGTAGGATCAATTTTCGTGCAGCTTAATAACTATTCATTTTTATTTCGAAGAAGTAATTTATGTTTGTCAAATTATTGTTATCACATTGTCGTGATGTGCATCATTTAAATAAGATTTGCATTGCTCTATAACATGCAATAATTAAGATCAATCGCGAATTATGTCATTCTTTCATCATCAGTTATTAGAGGGATAGTCGTAGCAGGCTAATTAGAGGCGTTCTTTTATAGTTTATGAACACTCATTGCATTATATTTTCTCAAGAGGATATACTAGTACAATCCTTTTGACATATATTCATCTCGTGAATAGAGGATAAAACTAACTTACAAAAAAGATCTGACCTGCCTATTGGATTACATTAATGTTATATGGCACAATGCTTGATTAAAATCCTCTAAACTGCTAAAATTTTGTTTGATTGGGTTTTAAGTAGCACCGACACAGTTTAGGTCATTTTGCGACGTTCAAGCTTTACTGGTGGAGGAAGACCTCAGGTGCCCTTCCGTGAATTAATTATTTCAAGCACGAACGGGCACCTGAGTAGAACCACCGACGTTCCGTAAGCTAGCTGGATAGCTTCCTCACATGAAAGAATCCAAAGTCCCAGTCGGGATTCGAACCCACAGCGGTGAGGGGCAAGTGGTTTGAAGTCAACGACCTTAACCACTCGGCCACGGACGCCCAAACTGCTATAATACGATAGGTAGGCCGGCACAAGTAGTGAGAGACATCCTAATGTACACCGTCTTGAAAAATATGTACTTAGTTATATATTATTGTTGAAAAACTCGGAATATGTGTTATACAAAAGCAAATCGTTACTAAATGTGAAAACAAACTTTTTTGTTTACCTAAACAATTCCTGACATTTATTTTATTATCTATTTCTGACTTCATTAAACCAGAACATCACCTGACTGAGAGTTGAAAACAAAACGTTCCAAAATGTCATTTACCGAGGATTAATAGAAGAGTACAATAAACTGCTTGTGCGACAGGAAGACTTAATAATGTAATGTACGAACCCATCTGCGGATGAACACATCGGTGGATGTTTCTAAATTCAAAATTTTACTATTTCATGTTTAAATGTTGAATTCTGCTTAAGCCGGTGCTAGGGGGCGTGAACGGTAACTTGCACTTTCCAGTACCGTCCATGAACAGGCTCAATCAAACCGAGCCTGCAACATTTTCAATTTTGTCGTGTTGGGCTTTCTTTAGGGATTCTGTATTTATCTATTTTATGTATCATTCCCCATTTAACACGATATTATCTTCTGAATAAAAAAGTGTTGCAAATTTACTAACTTACCACGTTTGAGAATGACATTTTTTCATTATCAAAGAAGAAATATTCTGCCGTATTCTAACTGATTTAGTAAATAATCTAACTATAGTACTTTTGAATTGCCATAAGAGATTTTTTAAGTTTTTGCTATACACATATAAAGACGGACAATGGGCCATCACAAAAACTCACATTGAGGACAAAAGGGAGCAAAATATTTAATTATAAAGGAAAACACAACACATATACATTAAACACAAGGTAAAAAGGCAGTTGTAAACTTACAATTCTCTATAATTATATCCCATAAATGTGCTCAAATCATCGTCTGATAATGTTCTTTAAAGTACATGTAATAAATGTAATATAGCTTTTATAAGGGGGCAATCAACTTTTCCAAAGTAAGTTCATGTAATTCAATATTCACAAGATACAGTGTAACATACTAACCCAAAAGGACATGATAATGATATATACATTCGTATTTTAAGGGACAAATGTGAAAAGAATTTTTATTCCATTGTCATTAGGAGTCCCTCGCCGTTTGCATAACAATAAATGTACAATTACATAGAGTTTTCGTGCAGAGTGCCGTAATCATAAAACTGTTTGATGGTTTGCTTAGATCTATATTTAATTTGCAGCAGAAACATTGACTTGTGGTAGGAAACCTAAAAGTAATTGAAAGTGCTCTAATATTAAAAAGCACAAGTTTTTAATTGAGCTAAAATCTTCTACAATTTTTTCGTGGTCATATAGCAGACACAATAGTTTATTGTCAACAACAAAATGTGTATGTAACGGACACTTTTTATGTGGACTGATTGATGAAAGTTAATTTTCATGTCAGACGTTGCTTTGAAATATGTATATGACAAACAATGAAATACGTGTACAATTGTTGCACAAAGACTTGTTTTAAGTTTTAAGTTCGTAATCTTTAGCATATGTATCCGGTTCAGAGCAGATTTTTTTCTCTCCCTGATTAATGTAATCAGAAGCGTACGGAATTTGTTTTGAGAACTGTGTTTATAATAGAACCATAAGAATTTCTTTCTTTAAACATAACAATGATAGCAGTCTTTAACTTTGGGTTAGTGCTTGTGCCATGTTTTTTGCATTAAGCTGGTTTTAAATAGCCAACAAACACCATTGAAACTGATCTAAATTCGATACTAACCAGACAAAGTAAGGGAGATCACGAACGCTATTTGTCAAGCGGAGATTACTTCAGCTGCAGATTTTTGTACAAGGATAATTCGATGCAAATTAGAAATAGAGAAAAACAGAATCCCTAAAGAAAGCCAAACACGGCAAAATTGTATAAAGTATAATTTCACTGTTCACTGAAAGGCATGTAATAATTTCTATCAAACATATTCATTTACTCACATTTTGACTGAGGGCTATAACTCTTTAAATGTTGAAAATAATACAACAGCTACCATTCCGTAACGGTCTATTTATAAAGGCGGTAATTTTAGCGCCTTTCTAGTGACAACTTGTCAGATAAACACACATATTTTGCGAGGGCTTTTTTTCTATTTATTTTGGTTTTACAGCGCACCCACACAGTATGTCATATGGCGCCTATATAGGAAATGTGATTTTGGCAATGTTCGGGTGTTACAAACTTAAAGCAACTCCGTCTCTCCTGTTGGAGCATAAGATGCATAAACTCCATTAGTTCAAACCCATTAACACGCCTTTTACGATCACGCAGGGTTAAAAAGTGGCTGCAATTTTGATGTCACAACCGGTAAAGGCAACCCCTTTCCGTCGCAATGGGCAGATGGGTGGGGGAGGGGCATAAATCTAACAGTAATTGTGGTATTTAGGACGATATACTTATGTTACATGTTGCTTACATAAAAACAGGAATATCTATCTCTGGATACTATTTCTGGGACTGCCAACCCTTCTTGTTATAAGGCATGCTGTTCTTTTAGTACAAAAATTGTAAACCAAAATATTCAAATGAGACACAACCAAGCAAAATAAGTACTAGGCTGCTTGCCTTGTAGAAATGCATTTCAATAATTGAACATTTAGTTCAGGTTTGAAGTTATTAAACTTTTGGCAGACTTTGAGAAATTGACCTGAGCAAGAACAAAGTCCACACTGTTTCAAGCCGTTCATACCTACATTCGACAAAGCATGATATTATCTTGAGTATATTAACATGAACTCATATCAATTTTTTGCTTCCTAATCAAACTATCCGAATGATCCTTATTTTATGTATTTCTTCTTTTCTCTATTAATGAAAGTTTATCCCTTATTATATTTCTTTCTGCCTAAATTTGATTAATTTCTCTTTAATTCTGTTTAACAAACTGTTGGGTTTTGTATTTTTAATACTTCCTTTACTTTGTTATATATTTTTGCTCTTGATTGTAATTAAATGTTTCGGGCCAAATCCTTTTCAACAAGTCATGCCTGTATTGTGTACAGTAATTATAAGTACTATGTGAATATATTTTATTGTGAAGATGTTTGAAATAAACTACATTTGTATGTTTAAACAAAAAAAGGTTTCAATGGGATTATCTTCGGTTCTTATGGTGGGATAGTAACGACCTTAGGGCCAGTCCTTTTGAATATAGAATGTCCCCACATTTTCGGGGCTACTTCGTCACCTGGTTGCGCAAACGTTGGCCTCAAGAGGATTGCGATGGATAATATGGCAGAGTTTGGCCCTGAGGTAACAAACTTCTTACAGCATGATTTTTATGTGGATGACGGCCTGAAGTCTCTTTCGACTGTGCAAGACGCCTTAAACCTAATACATAATAGCAAATTGATTTGTAACCGTGGTGGTTTACATCTTCACAAATTTGTTAGCAACAAGAGAGATGTACTAGAGTATTTAAAACCGGAAGAACGTGGAAAGAATTTGAGACATATTTATTTAGCTCGTGATAGAGTGCCAATTGAACGCGCTTTAGGAGTTTTATGGTGTATTTCAGATGAATTTCAGTTTCGGGTAGTTCTTCGTGATCGTCCTTTAACTAGACGTGGAATATTGTCTACCGTCGGGGTTCTCTTTATGACCCATTAGGTTTCATTGCTCCGGTTATCTTGGTGGGAAAATTGATTTTGCAGCAGATGTGTGCTGATAGGTTGGATTGGGATGAACCTTTACCGGAAGCTTTGTGTGCCAAATTGAAGCTGAGGTTTGAAGGTCTCAAGGATCTAGCGGATATTAAGGTCAAACGGTGTTTAAATTTCGGAGAGGCTCGGTCCGTTGAGTTTCACCACTTTTCGGACGCAAGTTCTACTGGCTATGGTCAATGCTCCTATGTGCGTCTTGGTTTATACAAATTTATTTTAGTTCGATTGTGTTGGAAGCTATAAGCTAATTGAAACACTCTCGAATCCGTTCATGGAACCAACCAGTACTAAACAATGAATGTAAAGTTTCTTGCTCAAGGAAACAACGGCTTGTCCCTGACAGGGTTTGAACCCACGCGGTCAGCAATCCTTAGATTACTAGTCCGACGCGTTAACCACTCGGCCACGCCGCCACCTTGTGCGTCTTGTCAACCAGGACGGTAAGAGTCATTGTTCTCTTTTAATGGGAAAGTCTAGAGTTGTGCCATTAAAGCCTATTACCATACCTCGATTAGAGCTATCTGTTGCACTTCTTTCAGTCAAAACTGCTTTCTTTCTTGAGCAGGAATTGGACTATGACAGAGTGGATCATTTTTATTGGACTGATAGTAAGGTAGTCCTTGGTTATTTAAATAATGAGTCCAGACGTTTTCATGTCTTTGTCGCCAACAGAGTTCAACAGATTAAAGAAAAGACGGAAACTAAACAATGGCGATATGTTGCTTCTGAGCAAAATCCATCAGATGTAGCGTCTAGGGGTGTGCTTGCTGGGAATCTGGTTAATTCATCCTGGTTCCATGGCCCAGATTTTATTTTTTATGGACATCTGATGTACCTACAGACTTACCTGAGGATATTACAGTTAAACTTGATGACCCAGCACTGAAACAAAGCCATACTTTTATTGGTTCTTCGTCTATATTTGCATCTGTTCTTAAACGGTTTGACTACTTTCTGAACTGGAATCGTATCAAAAGGGCAGTTGCCTTGTGTTTGAGGTTGAAATCGATGCTTCGCAATCGTTGTTTGAAAAAACTAAAAGTAACCAATAAGATTACTTCTATCAGTAAAATTGTTTCTGCTGTTACTGTTAAAGAACTCAAATCGGCGGAACTTGCAATCATTAAAGTGGTGCAAAGTGAATTCTTTGCTGATGAGATCACAGTGCTGAAACAAGGTCAAAGATGTAGCAACTCGGCCAGAAAAAACGAAAGGTCGGACCGACATACTTCATTAAAGGGTTTATCTCGTTCGTCTAAGTTAGATACATTCTTAGATCCAGATAGCATCATAAGGGTAGGGGCCGCATTCAACATGCATCTCTTTCAGATCAGGTGAAGTATCCAATCATTCTTCCCCTGAAGTGTCACGTCACAGAAATGGTTATACGTTTTTATCATCGTAGAGTCGCACATCAGGGACGTGGACTTACTACTAATGCTATAAGGTCTGCTGGCTTCTGGGTCATTGGTTGTAGTTCGACAGTGTCTTTTCTCTTATCTAAGTGTGTTATATGCCGGAAGTTGCGATCTCCTGCGCAAGGTCAGAAAATGGCTGATCTGCCAGTTGACCGTTTGGAACCAGCTCCACCCTTTACATACTGCGGAGTCGATCTGTTTGGCCCATTCTACATTAAGGAAGGACGCAAAGAATTGAAAAAAAACGGAGTACTGTTTACATGTTTGTTATGCCGTGCAGTACACGTTGAAACTGTTAACTCGCTTGAGACTGATTCGTTTATAAACTGTTTGAGACGTTTCATTGCAGTTCGCGGACCGGTGCGTCAGTTACGATCAGATAGGGGTACAAACTTTGTAGGCTCCGACAACGAACTTAAAGAAGCATTTAATGAGTTAAATTATTCCAAAATAAGAGAATTCCTTATAAAAGAAAACTGTGACTTAGTCAATTTCAAGATGAATGTACATTCCGCGAGTCACATGGGGGGGGAGGAAGTCTGGGAGAGGCAAATAAGATCAGTCCGTAACGTAATCGCTTACTTGCTTCAAAAGCATGGCGCGCAATGGGACGATGAAAGTTTGCGAACCTTTTTGCTTGAATCAGCGGCAATCGTTAATAGTCGCCCTCTTATGGTTGACAATATAAACGATCCACTTTCTCTCAATCCGCTGACTCCAAATCAATTGCTAACATTGAAATCAAATGTAGTGTTACCTCCGCCTGGATATTTTCAAGGTACCGATGTGTACTCGCGTAGAAGGTGGAGACGCGTGCAGTATCTTGTAGATCAATTGTTGGAAGGCTGAGTTTCTGCAAAACTTGCAAGTGCGAAAGAAATGGTCATTTCCTAAGCGAAACGCTTGCGAAGGTGATGTAGTCTTAATAGTTGATGACAATCAATCGCGTAATTGTTGGCGTTTAGGCCGAATCGTAAAAACTGTAACGGAAGATGATGGTCTAGTCCGCAAGGTTAAGATTGTCTTAGCTACTAGCAATCTGGATTCTAAAGGCAAAGCGCCACCAGTCGATTTGGAGCGACCGATTCATAAGTTAGTTTTGTTACAAGCGACCGAGGATGTTCCCGTCGAGGAGCCTCAGTATTCTTAAATTCATTGTTTATGTGTTTTCAGTTTGACGTAGAATATCGATAGCAAGGTGTTTTTCAGTATCGGATCCTTTGGTCAGCCTTTCATAACGAAACCCCCGGCAGAAACAATATCTGCCGTAACAAAAGGTAACGGTAACGGAGTAATAGCCATAAAGGTCCAGACAAATATTGCAACACCAAACTTACTCAACCCAGCACTTTATACCTGATTTGTTGAAATAAAACGTTTAGTTAGGAAGGAAAAGAAAAATTTAAAAAAGCGCATATTGCTAGTGGTTATTTAAATGTAAAAATCGTACGTAACAATCAACTATTTTATCTCAAACTTCCTTATAAAATAATAACCTTGTGGTAAGTAAAATAAATTACAGGAAATGAATTAAAATAACCGCTGTTTTACGATACCATAAAACCTATATAACTGCTCACCACTTTGAATAGACACATTTATCACTTTACAATATTTGTTCATTAATTACAGTCTAGTCTGAAATAGGTTTTATGGAACAACAGATGTAAAACTAAATAAATAATTTTATTTTACTGTCCTTCACAGACAGTAAGCTGAGTTTAGGAAGAAATGTGGCTGATGTAAAGATTTACCTTGCCATGTAGATATAAAGCCTTTTCGAAATTTTAGGACTATTCCTTTAAATAAAACACATTGTATGTATAAATGTTTTCTAACTTTAGCAAATTTATATCAATGGTTTTAAGCTTGACTGATTACAATGAAAAAAAAAGAAAAAAGGCAGACTTATTGATACGGCCATGTTATCATTGGCGTTGATGTTGCCGTCCAAAAACTTGATTATTTTTTATTATTTCTCAATGGATTGCTTCCATAATTAGACACACACACACTTTTTGGACAGACCTTTACGCTGAGCAGACTGAACTTAACTGTCACTTATAAATGACACTGACCAATGTAAATACAAAGTTTTTGTGTTTTTCTTGAGTTTAACTATAAATGGCTTTCACTTTCATAATTTTCTTTCTTACTACTTATCTTTTTATTATTTTTGAATGGATTTCTTGATATTTTGACATAATAATACTTAGAACAAGACATTTATATGGACTGAATTAACTATGTCCTTTACTTATCAATGCCTTTGACCTTGAATAATTGAAATGTACTTAAAATTGTCATAACTTGTTTTTTTATTCATGGATTTAGTTCATTCACAGACACAAGAGTACTCATTACAAAACTTAAAACACGTTTTGTAAAACAAAATGAAGGGAAATAAATGAAATTAAGGCAGAAAAAAAATTAATAAGGGAGAAACTTTCTATAATATAGAAAAGAAGAAATAACTAAAATGATGATTATTCGTGTATATCGTTCTTTATACCGTAAATACAGTTAGATTTATGCCCCCTCACCTACTGCTCGTTACGGCAGAAAGGGTTGAGGTATCAGACCTGTAGCCACCGTTTAACCCTTCGTGATCGTAAAAGGCGACTAAATGGGTTCGAAATATCCGAGTCTATGCATCTTTTCGCTCCAGTAGATGATGTGGTGTTGCTTAAAGTTCGTAACACCCGAAAGAATTTGCCAAAATCACAAATTTGTCTTTCATATTTAACCGTCATGTGACAAACACTGTGTTTGGTGCGCCGTGAAACCTAAAATAAATAAATTATTAAACATCAATAAATATGCTCCTTACTCGACAAAAAGAGAGAACCATACTTAGCATAATAATACAACAGAAAGATATTAAAATGGTAAAACAATGAATTTAGAAACATCCGCAGATGTGTTTATACGGCGTTTATGCAAATTATACGTTCGTACCTTTTTTGAAAACATTGCATATAAAAGAATGTTTACCATGCACGAGGAATCAAAATTTCCGAAATTAAATTTAAACAAAATGGATTTTTAAAAAAAAAATCAGAGGTTATTAAATAGTGAAAAACAGAATCCCTAAAGAAAGCCCAACACGGCAAAATTGTAAAATGTTGCAGGCTCGGTTTGATTGAGCCTGTTCATGGACGGTAATGGAAATTGCAAGTTACCCTCCACGCCCCATAGCACCGGCTTAAGCAGAATTCAACATTTAAAAACTAAAATGGTGAATTTTGAATTTAGAAACATCCGCAGATGTGTTCATACGGCGGTTATCATGGAACCTTCAATGTGACACAGTAGTGTCATTCCATGAAAAGCGGCGTATGGTCCCCAAGCAAAAGAATGCGTGTGCCCCAAACGAGAAAACAATAGGCGGAACTAAATAAAATGGAATTTTGAAAGGGGATCTAAGGTTATGAAGCCTGCATATCACAAACAAGACGTCAAAAGACAAATTTAAAAGACATATCCTAAGGGTGATTATACAGTATTCAAGAAGGAATACTGGAACCACCCGAATTGAAAAAAGCAAAATACAAGAAACTAAAAATACCATGTAAAATGTATACACAACAATAATGTCGTGCTGAACCGATCTTCAAGGATCGAAAATATAACATCATTGATTAAATGTACGGGGAGACTTTTTACAGCCGCCACACGGCACAAATAACACGGATGTGACAATGAAATAGTGAAAAACAGAATCCCTAAAGAAAGCCCAACACGGCAAAATTGTAAAATGTTGCAGGCTACTATTAAGTCTACATATCCCAGACGAGCTGTTAAAAAGCAATCAACATATCCTAGGGGTGTTATAATATTATTTCAGAACCACCGAACTAAACTGAAAAGCAACAAATACCACAAATACAACAAAAATGTCTTATCTTACGTTATTCATTGATTGGAAATATAACATCCCTTTTTGACAGTGCCAATATATAAACAATCCTAGTGCTTCTTGCTTAATATAACATATATCTTGTTCTCATATTTACAAAGTAATTGATACAAAGATGAAAACAATATTGTAGCGATCGTTTTCTACAAAATAACCGGTTATAAACATCATACCAAGTTCGTCAAGTAAATTTAGCACTCGAAAAATGTAAATAGCATGTTTATATGTACAGTAAAGTTGTGTGTTTATCTGACAAGTAGTCACTAGAAAGGTGTTAAAATCTCTTCCCTTATAAATAGACCGTTAGTAAATGGTAGCTGTTGAATTCTTTACAATATTTAAAGTGTTGTAGCCCGCAGTCAAAAGTTGTACAAACTGGCATAGTATATTGAAGTATGTATGTTTGGTAGAAATTATCACATGCCTTTCAGCGGACAAATGTTCACAGTAGCCGAAATATATATGGATGCGGATGGAAAATTATAACTTAAATAAGTTAATATATCGTCAAAAATGCACGCCATCTTGATTACTTTTGTGCATACGCGGTATAAATCAATAAACCTGACTGAAAATCAAGAACAAAGCATGACATATTTTTCTTGTTAAATTGCTGAGATATAACCGTACTTCCTCCAACAAAACATTCTAGTGCGTTTAAATTCAATTATATTTTCTCGCGAACAATTTATATTATCTTAGAACTTACTAATTTTATTTGATAAACTAACTTACTGAGTTTTAAATATTGTTCAGAATAACGAGATTTTTCATATCGGTCACTATCCTGTAAGTTTACATGAACATTTAGAAAAGCGCACCAAAATATAAGAAGTATCAGATGCCCTCAAGTTATGGATTTTAATAAGTTGATGTGTTTAATTGATGTAATGTTTCAGATTTCATTATCTTTTTATTTTTATTTGCAATATTCCATACGTGATTCTTTATATAATACTGTCAAAAGTTGTTATTTACTTTGGTATAAATTGAACAGAGGTATGAAGGTGTGAAAGGCAACAAAAGACTGTTGTGTTTAAAATGAAAGATGATAGCATTGTATTACAGTTGACTGGTTATTAAACAAAAAGATATGACATGAATATAAGTATGTTGTTTGTAAAAAGTATGTTAAATAATTAAATTTGTAAAAATGTAATGTTAACTTTCAAGTAAATGATGATTTTATTTCTTTGCTGATAATGTTTGCAAATTGATTGTTTGACACAGTGTATTTATTCAAACTTTGAACAAAAAGTACTGGTAATGCAGTACCGAGCTAAAATCTAGTACTGGTAATGGTACTGCATAACGTGGCAAGTACTGGTACTTAAGTACTACACCTTAAGTACTGATGCAGCTCTGGAAGTGACATAGCGACAATGCGATACGACACTCGACAATGCGAAGTGACATCACGATATATCGTGTTTTATAGGCGACATTTTAAAGTGGATATCGTGACATTGTCGTTTAAGATTTTCGCCGTGATAAGCGATTGTCGGGTTTCGCTTCGTTATATTGCTATGTCAGTTCGAGTTGTGGTGTGTCGACTATGCAAACACGACGGCGACATTGACATGAATGGACCCAACATGATTCCGTATGAATCAATAGATCTCCGCACAGGTTTTTATAAAATATTGTTTGATTAATGAATTATAAATTTATCATAAACCTTGCCAAAACAAACAATATATAGTAAAAATATGTAGAAAAGTTTTTCGCAACATTATTATGATAACAAAAAGTTGCCCTGGATATAAGTTAAGCACACCCCGGGAATTCAAAATTGGTTGTGATTGAAAACACTGTCATGAGATGTTTGGGATTTCATTTGTTCAAAATATTCTCGTTTTGCGAAATAAGAGCCACATAAATCTATTATGCCAACACAAAGTCAACAGTAACATTTGTCCACAACACATTCTGTTTATTTCTATTAAACAATATAACATTCAAAATGTATTAGATAAACATTACTTTAAAATCAGAGAAGTATGTTTCCGCCTTTCCCTCAACTTACACTGGTATATCATGAAGAGCACATTTCATGATTTACTTGAAATGTATATTAAGGGAGGGCAAATGACTATCACGTGTAGCAAGGAAATGAATATGAACACGAGTTGAAGGCCAAAGATATAAAAAACATTTGATGTTATCCACAAAACACTTTTATTGTGAGTAATGGAAGAGGTCTGTATAATAGCACTAATTTGTAGATAATGGTTTAGTATTGGTAAGAGAAAATAGCAAAAGTAATATGGACACGAACACTTTGAATTACAAGCTTTCATGATATGGAATGCACTTCATTTAGAATGTTTCATTCCATTTTGTTGAGCAAAATATATTAGCAATCGACAAAATGGTTCCTATGAACAAAGCATCTTTTGCATAACAAAAAGCATACTGAATATATATTTTTAGAAGCTGCAAAGGTTTGTTAAAAAGGGGATATCATTTTAATACAAATTATATTTATTCACAAAAGTTATAAAAACATTGTCCCATTAAAATTTACCCTGCATGCATGGTCATTTATTCTACGTAGACTCACAGTTGTAACATAGATATTTTAGCTAAGCCTTTCCAAAATATTAGGACAAAATATTATAATTTATATATCAGACAAGGAGAAGGCGGTTCATGTTTATTATGAAGAGATAACAACAAAACAATCAGTGTTGTGAAGCTATATAACTAGAGGGGCAACTTGAAGTTGAGCTGCATTTGCCTTTTGGCAGGTTCATTTGAACAATTATTCCTAACACTGAAAACATTTGTTTCTGGTAAGCGATTCAGGGCCATCATGGCCCTCTTGTCTTGTTTACGCTTCAAGAGTGCTTAAACACTGAAAGAACTTGGTGTTAATGAATAGTTATTATTATTTAGAAAACAATCCTTACAATATTGTTTTCATCTTGATATCAAGTACTTTTTAGATATAAAATTATAATGTGTTTTATATTGTTAAAGAAACACAAAGATAGTTAATACAACGAAAAACATAAAAACATTAAACAATTCTTAAATTTTTACAACAAGTTCCCTTTTTTATAGCTTCGCTATTTTATCATGAATATAGGAACAAGCTCTCTATTCTATTTAAAATAAGTATTACACAAAATGTAGTTTAAAACTTTTCAGGCCCATTTTACCTTGGAAATTCTTTTATTTTTCAAAAAATGTTTTTTTTTATTTTGTGTTACAGTTTCCAATCATATACTCATTTTCTGTATACATAAATCATCTTTTGCATCTTTCGTTTTGCTAGCAATTGTTATATTCATAGTGAACAAGTATTTTGCATTAAAGTCAAAATACTACTTTGTTTATATTTTGCTACCTTTATAACTAACACAAACCTTCATGTTCAGTGCTTATTATACCCCCAAAAACGAAGTTTGGGGGGGGGGGGGGTATATAGGAGTCACCCGGTGGTCGGTCGGTTGGTCGGTCGGTCGGTCCAGCGGTCCGTTGCATTTTCCTTGTCCGGAGCATAACTTGAAGACTAATGGTTGGAATTCAATATAACTTCATACAATGGTCAAGCACATTGAGAGGAAGTGCAGTGCACAAGAACCATAACTCCATCTTGACTAATTACAGAGTTATTGCCCTTTGTTACTTTTCCTTGTCCGGAGCATAACTTGAAAACTACTGGTTGAAACTCAAAACAACTTCATACAATTGTCAAGCACAATAAGGGGAAGTGCAGTGCACAAGAACCATAACTCTATCTAAAGTAATTACAGAGTTATTGCCCTTTGTTATTTTTCCATTGCTTTCTTTTGTTCGGACTATACCTTGAAGACTTATAGTTGGAATTCAATATAACTTCATACAATGGTCAAGCATATTGAGAGGAAGTGCAGTGTACAAGAACCATAACTCCATTTTTACTAATTACAGAGTTACTGCCCTTTGTTACTTTTCCTTGTCCGGAGCATAACTTGAAAACTACTGGTTGAAACACGAAACAACTTCATACAATTGTCAAGCACAATAAGGGGAAGTGCAGTGCACAAGAACCATAACTCTATCTAAAGTATTTACTGTCGCAAACTTTGCGAATTTTTTGTAAGTTATACATGTTTTGATTCATTTGATAATTTTGTAATTTCATAATCTTTTATAGCAAAGTTAAATTGAACTACTTTTCATTTGATTATGCTCCTGACATTGTTAAAGTAATAAGAAAACTCCTGAAAATGTATCATTTCATTGTAAACTATTTTTCCCGCCGCATGCTTTATATGCTTTTCTTGATTATTTTCCCGCCTTTTATTAGTATGTAAGCTTAAATGATTTAGCCTACAAGTCAGAAAATTCTTTAGGTTCTTAGTGTGTAAGGTCTTCTTGAAACTACTTTTGGATTTAAATTAAAGTGATATATTTTGGATATTTAAAATTATTTAGTTTCTGTGGTTACATTTAAAGATAAAAAAGAGTTTTATATTGAGCATAGTAAAATTGATGTTTGTTAATAAATCATAAAAGTTAGGTATCGTATTAAACTGTAAAACGTTTCTTGTGTTTAGTTCTATTTTCTAATATTACTAAGTAATTGTTATGACAAATAGTTATAACAAATACTTAGTAGTAAAAAGCATAATACAAAGGGTGAAATAAATTCAAACACTGGTTCAGTGTGGTATAAAGATTTCAGTCTATGAAACATAAGTTAAAAGAAAAAGAAAGTCTACCACAATTACAGAGTTATTGCCCTTTGTTATTTTTCCTTTGCTTTCTTTTGTCCGGACTCAAACTTGAAGACTAATTGTTGGAATTCAATATAACTTCATACAATGGTCAATCACATTGAGAGGAAGTGCAGTGCACAAGACCCATAACTCCAATTGTTATTTTTTTTTACCTTTCTTCTTTGTGACTTTAAATGGTATCTTCTTTCAACTTAAAATAATTTTTGCTTTTAAGAATGCTATATTCTGGTAACAACCATGGATGTTTAAAGATAAACCCTAAGATCGACTCTCAGTTCGTCTGTCTGTCAGTTCCTAAAGACTGTTTCCTGAAATCACCTTTAAAGAATTTGGAATTTTTTCAACACATTCACTTGAAAGAGTGAAAAGTTGAAACATAAGTTATAAATATTCATCCTCAGGAAATTGGACATTTTGATTATCAGTTGTTTAAACATAATTTCCAAACTAGGCAGGTAAACTTAGCACATTACTAAAATATCGACAATCTAAGATCTCGAAAGATTTAAGTTCATTCATGTCATTCATACATTCAATGGCATAATTTAATGACGAATTAGGCGGCATATAGATTGCTTGCAATACTTATATGATAATTGCTTGTTAATTTTGTCGTTGTGTGCGTTCCTTTAGGAACTCTTTATTCTCGCTATTTCTATTTTACGGAAACAATCAAACTTGGTCTGCGATAAACATCAAATATTGTTGTTTCACTAAATCCGAGGAATCACATTTTCCAGATGATGTTTTTTTCATGAGTTTTTTTGAACATATCATTTTCCCATTAACATTGCTTGAGATAAGTTCACGTATGACTATGCTTAAGCATTAAAATGTGTCAATGAATTATATACATATTAAAACAAACAACTGATATTTGTTTGATAATTCAACGCAAGAACATTTTATCACTATTGTTATAACATTTTTTAAAAAGTTATATATTCCTTTTTGGTTTGGTAATCAAAAAGTATTTTTTTCTTTTTTTAATCATAATTTCATCTAAGAACTGACAGAATACCACAAAATGCACTTGTGTATTGACTGTGTGAAACAATTGTTTATAATTGCATAACGTGAGGGTTAAAACTAACTTGTGTTGCTACAGAATCGAAATATGTAAAGTATCACAACATTTATGACGTTATTGAAGTATCATATATTCTTGAATATTGGACTCTTTTAGACATTTTTCTAAAATGCGGCGGGATTATTTTACAATATTGAAAATCGCATGACAAATTTTATTGTAATAACAGATTTATAGCTCTCCTGAGAAAATTAAATTTAAAGATTGGATATTTACTTCAACATAATCGTGCTCCATAATTGAAATATTTAGTTGAGCATGACATTGTTCCCATGGCTAGTTTATTTGTCACGAATTCCAATCATTTTTCTTTCATCATTTAATTTCATATCATAAATATCATTGCTGAGTTTTAATATACGACTAGCAAATATCACGATAGCAAGTTCATTTGTAGAAACCAATGCATTGTTGTTTGTACAGAGTGTTTACATTTTCTACTTGGTCTATATCATGGAATTGACGATAACAGACAGACAAATAAATGTGAATCTTCATGACACTTGAGCAGAGTTTTTACTCTACGTATCTTAGTTATTCGGCAATAACAGGTGTTTTATCAACCTTGGTTAATGATTTAAGGAAACGTTAAGTTTTCTGCACATGCCGAACAAAGTTAACTTTGCTCAAAATATACATTCAAGAGTTTGAATAAATTATTAAAAAAACACCTTCATTGCAAATGCTTTACCGGAAATTGGTCAACATTTATTTTAAAATTTTAGTATATTATGTCCTCGTTATAAAGCATATGTCTACATACAGTAAAATTGTGTGTTGACCTGACAGGTAGTCCCCAGAATGGTGATAAAATTCCCTCCGTTATAAATAGACCGTTATTGAATGATACCTGTTGAATTCTTTACACTAATTAACGTGTTATGGCCCGCAGTCAAATGTTGTGCAGTGTGACAAGTGTAAATAAATATGTCTGATAAAAGTTTGTACATGTCTTAAGATTACAACTTTCTAACACTCTTTTTGTCACTATACACAAAGAAAGAAAACGTGTTTAACTGGTTAGGGACTACATGTATATGTGGTATTTAATAATTCTGTGATTAACGTTTTGCATGGTTGTTTACTTTCCTCAAATGTGGTGAGTATTTGTGTTTTTTAAATGAAAACATTCTATTCAATATGTACGGATTTGTACTTTGAATAATGACACTTTTAAAAAGGTAGATATTAAATCGAATTGAAACCTTTTTTTAGTTTATACAAAAGATAATACAAACCGCAACAGTTTGTTAATAGAATTAAAAAGAAATGAATACAATTAAGGCAGAAAGAAATATAATAAGGGAGAAACTTTTAATAATAGAGAAAAGAAGAAATACCTAAAATAAGTATTATTCGGATAGTTTGATGAGGAAGCAAACAGTTGACATGATTTGTCGAATGTAGGTATGCACAGCTTCAAACAGTGTGAACATTGTTCTTGCTCAGGTCAATTTCTCAAAATCTTCAAAAAATTTAATAACTTCAAACCTGAAATAATTGTTCAATTATAAAATTTAAGTAGCCTAGTACTTATTTTACGTATTTATGTCTCCTTTGAATATTTTGGTAAACATTTTTGTAAAAGAACAGCAGGCCTAAAATAACTCGCAGTATTCAGTGATAGTATCCAGAGATAGATTTTCCTATTTTTATGTAAGCATTATGCAACATGAGTATAATAAGTATATCGATCTTAATGCCAAAATTACTGTTAGAATTGCATTGCACAAGCTCTAACCCAAAGTTACAGACAGTTATCATAGTTATGTTTAAAGAACGAAATTCTTATGGTTCTATTATAAACACAGGTCTCAAAACTACATTCCGGACGCTTCTGATTTCATAATCATACATGCCTTTCTTTTTAAATGTATCAGGAAAATAAAAAAGGTATATATGCTCAAGATTGCACACATTGAAAAAAGTCTTTAGGCAAAAATTGTAAATGTCTTTCATTGTCTGTTATATACATATTTCAAAGCAACGTGGGATATAAATTAAACTTTCATAAATCAGCCCACATAAAAATGTTAAGTAAATACACATTTTGTAGTTCACAATAACTATTTATCTGCTATATAACCACAAAAATACAAAATAATTCAACTCTCAAAATCTTGTTCTTTTTTAAATTTTAGAGCACTTTCTATTACTTTTAGGCCTTGCCTTATGCCCTGTCCTGTTTTTGTTTGGGATCCTCTTGGGCTCCTTGCCACTGACGCTTGTTACTGGGTCGGGTGGGTTTGAATCAATTCCAGTAAAGGCATGCGGAGTTAAATATTTGATTAGAAAGAAAAAATGCTTCCATAGAACAATATAAAATATGCTATTTTTTAACCAGTAAATATTTATTTGAAAATTGAACACAGTTGCTGGACCATACTACAACTGTTATTGCCCACTTTTCAGTTTTGTCGATGCAGATGTTCAATATGCGCATTTGTATTTCTGTTCAGACCTTTACAATTTTATCCAAGAATCACTTGAAGAAAAACCGCCCCTCAGAAATGGTCAAATATTTTAAGAAATATGCACTAAATCAAAGCATTTGATTTCTTGTGATCATATACCCTAAGATAATTATTGTTATCAATAAATGTATATGATGATTGATACTATCGAAGTAAAGGTTCTATTTTAAGTATTTTATACATTATGACGATAATTGTTGACGATTTCTATTGGTCAATTCTTGCCCTGCTTGAAAGAAAAGCGATTAGACAGTACAGGATCGGACGAGTCTACACATCCGCATACGAACTCTATTTTTTACAAAAACTAAATTTTCTTTACGCAATATATTCGTTGCTTCTTGTAACATATTCGTTTCAACTAAAATGTTGACATTTGAATACATTTGTAACATTATGAAGTCACTGACAAAAAACATGTTTGTTCCCTGAATTTAAGTACAAATTTTCTATCAACAATTCCTTAAAATGCCAATATCTAATTTAATTTTGTTTTTTACTAACACACCATAATTTCCCAAGATTCTTTATGTTTATTATAAACACTTTACCATTTCTGCGTTATTCTGAAATAGAAGAAGATTCCAAAATAAAGGCAACATGCCTGCGTTTTTGATAGCTGTTTGTATAGGGTTTTTGCAGTATAATTCTTATTTCAACCTTACACTTGCTACGAGATTTGTATCATACCCGCTGTTTACTAAGTTATATCCACTAAGTAACAATAAATCTTGCCATGTACATGTACTATATATTATGTTGATTGATTCAAGAAGAAACAATAAGTTCTGTTATTGCAAGGATAACTGGTTAAAAGAATTTTTTTGCACAGATTTCAATACATATTTTCAAAGTTACAAGTTCCAGGAACATAATTATCATCGTTGCTTTACTTCAAAGTAGCCCTTTGCTTATTTGATTATTACATGGAATGCTAGCTGATTAATACACATTTAAAACTTTATTGATTTATCAATTTATCAAATTAATCAATTTATAAAAACTTCAGTCCATATTTATTATAAAAATATCAAAGAAGGGTGATCCTTTGGAAGCATTATTTACAAAAAATACACGAAAATGGCAGACTCTGTTTGATTGAGACTGTACATGAGAGATAATGAAGAAGTGCAACATCCCTGAAGCCCCCTTAGCAATTACGTGAGCGGTTCTCAATTTGCAACAATTGAATTCCTGGAATTAATAAGTTTTGTAATAATCTGACTAATACCGACCCTCATTTTGAGATAACCGTAACGGTATGTGTACAACATTTTTTACGACGCACACTACCATCAACATTAAATGTATATAATACATGATGACATACTCGTATGAAGTACTGTTACAAAGTATTGGCTGCCGCTCAGCACTAAACCTTTGCTATTTCAATATGATCAGTTTACTAGTAATTGAAATCGCATCTTTTTTGTTGCATTTTTTTTTAAATTCAGGTTTAAATTTAAACGCCAATAAACAAGCTTTTAGGTTCCAGATTAAGATTTTATAGAGTTTTCGCATGCATATGAACACTGCGTTTATTGCTTCATTTTCAAATTATTGTCTTACAACTCTTCTTTTGTATCAATTTATAAATTTATATTAATAGAAAGATAATTGTCGTAGTGTAGAAAAATCAATCAATTTTCAGATTTTATTTTGTATTGTTTGCATAAAATCAATTTGCTTATTTTTAGAATCATTTGGAAATTACTATAAAAGACCAATTACTATCAAAGTAAAATCAACTGTAAAAGAGCATAACTGTATATTCTAAATTTGCTAATTTCATGCTTTGTTTTTGGAAAAATCCCACCACAAATAAAAATACGGAATCTCCAAAGAACGCCCCAAAAACACCAAACTTGAAAATGTTGCAGACTCGATTTGATTAAGACTGTCCATGGACGGTGCTGCAATGTGCAAGTTACGACCCACTCCCTCTAGCACCTGCGAATGCAGAACTCCAACATTTTAACCTAAAAATAGTCAATTTTTAAATATAGAACACATTCGTAGATGGTTTCCTTTCATGCATTGCTGTTGGATTATCCTATCCGTGCTCTGCTTTTTACCCTGTCCTGTTTTTGTTTGGGTTCTTCCTGGGCTCCTGGTCGCTGGTCCTTGTTATTGATCGTATTGGGTCGCGTTCCGTAGATTCTGTTTTATAATATTTCATACAGCGGTTATCATTCATCAATGTGACACATTAATGCCATTCAACGAAAAGCGTTGTTTTAATACCAAGTAACAAGAAATATTTGTACCCTATACGATAAAACAAAAGGCCGCCGTCCCGACTTAAGCGTAATTCAACATTTAAACATAAAATGGTGAAGTTTTGAATTAAGAAACATCCGCGTACCACAGACAAGCTGTCAAAAGACTTATTTAAAAAGCAGCCAACATATCCTAAGGTTATTAAACAGTATTCAAGTAAAGAATAAGAGACACACCCAGCTAGTAAAACGCCAAATAGAAGGAACTTAAAACTACCAAAATCACAACAATAAAGCCGTGCTGCACAATATTTAATAAGATTTTTTTTCCCCATTTAATCACCTTCATAAAGGCTAATTTTCAGTTATTTATTTTTAGAATACAGAATGCACATTCAAACAAAATTTAGTCTGTGTGCATTTACAAGTAACATAACACTGACGAAGGCATACTAAAACAGAAATACGGAATTCAAAGAGAACACCACACAACGACAAAATTTAAAGTGTTGAAAAAAGCCAGGTAATTTTTGGTTCTTTACACTTGAACTCGGGATTATTTATAACTTTCTATTTTGCCGTCACATTAACGTTGATATTTGTTTGTTTGTTATTTTGCCGCGTGGAGGCCGTAAAAAGTCGCCCCGTAGATTCAATCGGGGATGTTTTATTTCCGATCCTTATAGATCGTTTAGCACGTCATTATTGGTGTGCTGTGCTTGTGGTAGTTTTAGTTCTTTCTATTCGGCTATTTACTATGCCGCTGTTCATTAGATGGCACTTACGTGTCACATGATAACAGCCGTATGTATTTGGTGCTCGTTCGTACCAGAACTAATTCACGGAGTTTTTTCTTCACCACTTCGAAACTTTGAGAGTCGCCATATGGCCCTAAGAGTAAGGGACTTAAGTAGCAACCATTAATAGGTTAGGGTCTTTAAGTATCAATCATTAGTGTTTGTTTGTTTGTTTCATTTTACGCCTTTTCCCAACAGTATTTCAGTCATATAGGCGGGTTGTTTCCTAACCATCGTTCCCGGAGAGTTACACCAGTACTAGACTACCTTCCTCCGCGCTAAACTACCAAAGCATCTCCCGGGGATATAACCCTAGCCAGAGCGGTAACTGGATTAGAAGTCATCGACTCTAACCCCTCGACCACGGGGGCGGTCTTGAGAAAGGGTCTTAAGAACTACTCATTCATGAGTAAGGGATTTAAGTGGCAGGCAAAAGTAATTGAGAGGCTCTAGTAAGTGAGGGGCAGTGTCATGTTTTATTGATCGTTACATTTTTATTACCCAAAAAAGCCTCTCAAACAGGTCTTTTAAAGTCGCCAGATGATTTTTACTTAGAACATCACTTAATGTCGTGTTTTTGTTTTTTGTTCTGTTTTATTTTCTGATACTTCGCTGAAATTATCATTAATTGTTATAAAACAATAAAGGTGTCGCGAAGAACGCGATAATATTATTGTTTATTTTGTTATTATCCGCCGGCTTGGTACTAAATTGTTGTGACCAGGTATTTGTTGTAACCGCCGGGTTTGTCACCGGCGGGTTTATGTTTAATTATAATTACATGATTTTCATGATTTTTACGTGCAATACGTGGTATATAAAAGAACTTGTTATCCTGTTTTTGTAAGTTCGGTTTAGTTCGTTAAAAGTAAAGGATTATTATGTTAAAAATAAAAGAAATAAAAGTTTAAAGGAGGAAAAAAAGTTATTTTAATTCCAGCGTAGTAAAGATTGCTACAAAAGTTTTTTCTGATATAACGTTCGACGATCGTATATAAAATATATATAGTTCAATATTCACACGTGCGAAGTTATAACCCAAAGGACGAGCTATAATGGCGTATACAATGACATTTTTAGCAACAGTGGTGAAAATGCTTTTTCATTTGCGTCTCATAATTAGACCCTTGACATTTACAAAAATGTGTTTTCACCAGAAAAAAGAGCCGATCAATAAGTAAATGTTACAAACTGGTAGATATATCGATTACTTTTTTATCTTTAAACAGCAGCAAAATAGTAAGCTCGTGGTATTTCACATTTAAGAAATCAATGTTGTCGTATCAAAGGGATACAACATTAAGCTAAATAATAATGCCTTTCTTTCTAAAGCCTCAGGTAGTTTTGTTATTGTCATTTGGTTGTCCCTTTTTGTACATATTTACGCGATCATTTATGTGTTTTATTAATTCCAAATGATTTCTTTTTATTTACACTTTCTCGTCATAAAGGAACATTTTAAGGCTAAAATATGATAAACAAGATCTACAAGGAAAGGCGGCGTTCAATGAACGCAACACTCACAAGGCCCGGCTAAGAGTGAGTTATGATGATCTTGTTTTAAATTTCATATTTTATAAAAATAACACAAACACAACAATAATGCCGTACTGAACGATCTTTAAGGATAGAAATGTAACATCTTTAATAATATGCACGGGCCTCTCAGAAGAGAAACTAATATCAGGATTCCAATAACTTTTAGAATTTTACATATTGCTAAATAAATTTTGTTTCAATCTATACGACACACGTAACTAAAATACTCGATGGTTAAAAAGGATTGAAAAAAAAATTGAGTACGAATAAAATTATTATAGTTCGAATATGTTTTTCTATTACTCTCTTATTTACGTGGTTACGTCTTCTGGGCTGATGCTCTTATTTGTTTTCATTGGCTATGTCAGCATCGTACATTTTCAAATCATTATTTACAAGTCCTGAAAAAAAACGAAACAATAATATTATTACAATACAATACAATACAATACAATACAATACTCTTTATTGGTAAATCAGGTTACAAACATGGTAACAACATGACGATTTATCTAAAATATTAACAATATGTGGGTTAGATCATATATTAGTTAGCTAGTTATCAATTTAAGGTAAATGAGCATAGTGTTGCGGGGACAGAATAATAAATACATTTAACAACAATGTTCATGTTCTTTGTCAAATGTGAAAAAATAACAACAAAACAAAAAAACAAAAAACAAAAAATACAAAACAATAGTGACAAATAAAAATCCAAAAATGCAGTCAAATCTATGTAGTCATTATTTCTCTTGAGAAAAGGGCGATATTTTTAAGTTCCTTGGTAGACTTAGAAGACATAAGTTGTGAAAATTTAAGCATATTGGGCCTATTGAAATAGTTCGGTTTTATATAACGTTTCCTAGAGGCTAGGAAAAAAGGACATTTGAGAATATAATGAAACTCGTCTCCCAAATCGTTTAGTTGACAGTGTTGGCACTTTCGTTCAGCATGTGGGACAAAAGACTGCCTCCACCTGCCTGTTTCTATAGGGAGCCTGTGGTTACCTGTTCTTAAGTGAAAAAAGGTCAATCTAAGATAATTAGGTAATGCAATGAGGTACTGTTCGAAATTATTATCGGATTTGAATGATTGGTATGTCAGACCTTTAGAAGAACCTGTAAGTGAACTATTCCAATTTTGCAAGAATTGGTCAATTAATGTACGTTTTATTGTCATACTGAAATTTTTAAGATTGATATTCATTTGGTTTCCCATATGTCGATGCCTCAGTGCTAAAAGGGCATAAGTGTTACCTGTATTATTTAAAATTTGTTTAATACACTCTGACCATTTAAAACTTGTGTCAGAATTGAGCATTATATCATAACATACTTTAGAAATTTTATTTCTGTTACCCATAACTAATTTACACCAATAATTTACCATCCTCGATTTAATGACTATGTCCATTGGATAGCGCCCAAGCTCTCCGTATAGCATATATAATGGTGTACTTTTTTTGCTTTTAGTAATAGTTCTTAGGAAGTTATTTTGTACCGTTTCAATTAAATCTAGATTTTCGAATCCCCAAACTTCGCAGTTAAAAGTAAGTATAGGAACAATAGTTTGGTCAAATAATTTCAACTGTAAATCAATTGGGATATCAAGAATAAATATTTTTGAATAAAGTATATGCATTGTTTTATTTGCTTGATTTACTTAATATTTTCTAGCATTAAGAAAACTTCCAGAAGATGAGAAAAGTACTCCTAAGTATTTATATTCCTTTATTATTTCAATTGGTTCGTTGTTAAGAAGGAAGCGGAAATTACCGGGTTTATCCGATCCAAATATTATTATTTTAGTTTTACTTTTATTTATTGTAAGTTTCCATTTAGAGCAATATTCGTAAAAGTCGTTCAATAATTTTTGTAATGATTCAGGACTATCACTTACAATTATAGTATCATCCGCATATAGTAACACAAATAGTTTAAGGTAAAGGTCAGCTTGAATATTTTGTCGTTCAATTATAATGCCATCATTGGTTAAACCAAGATGCGATTCTAGATCGTTAAGATAAATAGAGAATAACGCTGGTGACAGATTTTCCCCTTGGCGTACCTCACAGTTACTTTTAAAAAATGGAGATGTAATATCGTTTACAGAAATACATGATTTAATACCAGAATACATGTTTAAAATAATGTTATAAAATTTTCCATCGATCCCATTCTTAATTAATTTGCCCCAGAGGCCAGTCCTCCATATTTTATCAAAGGCTAAAGAAAAGTCTATGAATGCGCAAAACAATTTATTTTTCTGAGATTTTAAAACGTCTATTAAAAATTTAAGTGTAAAAATATGATCTGTTGTTGAGTAATTTGCCCTGAAACCAGCTTGGTTCTCTTTTAATATATTATTTCTCTCTAAAAAGGTAGACATTCTCTCATTAAGTATAGCAGTGAAGATTTTACCTAGACAGCTTAAAATAGTTATGGGCCTAAACTTTTCTGAGTTTAAAGGTGAGCCTTTCTTTTTATAGATAGGTTTAATGGTCCCAATAAGCCAGGTATCGGGTATAATTCCCGAGTTAAAGATCATGTTAAAAAATAAACAATAAATTGGAAGCATTAAGTGTTTTGTACATTTTACATATTCATTGATAATATTATCTTGGGGGATGATGCCTTTGAGTTCTTACATTTATTTATAACCTTATTTATTTTTACGGTAGTGATTGGGCAGTTTAAACATTCGGTATCATATTGTGCACTTTGGTCTGGATTTATGAATGAATCTTCATTATGACTTTCATCGTAATTAATTTTTCGAAAATGGTCATACAGATCTTGGATATCGGGCATTTTATTGTGTGTATCTATATTTAAATTCTTCAATATTCGCCAGTAATCTTTCGGTTGCTTTAAGTGTTTATCTCTTAGTTTACGTTCATTCATAAATTTATGTTTACGGACGAATGAATTTATAGTGCACTTATAATGTTTACTTGCTTTGTTTAGTAAATGTTTATTTAGGTCACATTTGCTACGGTTATACTTTTTTCGTGCAATATGATATAATCGATGAGCTTTGCTACATGAAGGCCCGTACCAGGGTTTATTATTTGGTTGTTTTAAATGATTCTTTTTATTTGTTTTATTTTTGAAAGTAGCGAAAGCAGAATCCACAAATAAATTAGAAATGTTTTTTGCAATTTTGTGGATTACAGTGAAGAGAGTTTTCTATACTAGACAACGTAGTTTTATTGATATTTTCGACAAACTGACTGCTTAAAGATTCTTGCCATTTGGTAGGTTCCGTATTAATTGAACACTCGTTGGTTGCTTTATTTTTTATTATTTTAGTCGGATGTTCTGATATTTTAAGCGTAAGTGAAATAATGCTATGACCATCAGAAAATAATGAGTCAACTTCAGAAACATCAAATGACATAATGTGTTCTAGACAGTCTGTTGATGCTATAGCGTAATCGATTACTGAAGTATTACGAAAAGTAGAATTTCCTACGTTTCTATTATTTCCGACTCTACCGTTTAATATGAACATATTGTTATTTTTACTTAAATCTAGAAGTTTAAGACCGGTTGAATTTACTTTAGAATCTTTAGAACATCTTGAAGCGGGGTATTCGTGAGCTAACAGTCTATCAAGCGAGTTATAAGTCTATAGAAAGTCATCATCAAAGCAAAACTATCTTGCCAAAAAATCATCCATTTGCATGAAATCGGGCAAGTTTGCCGTGTGTGTATTATCAAACCACATTTTTTTACAACTTTGCTTCATTTTGTCCAAATGATGCTGAATAATGATACATGCTGAAAGAGAAAAGTCACACCTCTTGTCTCCAGAGTGACATTTACAAGCATTTTATCATGTAATACTTGTATGAGTTGAAGGGTTCCATTTAAAATTATATTCTCTGTATTTTCAGGTTAAATTCAATTGACTACTTTCTTTCCGAAAAACAATACCCGCCACCGTTCAACTCTGAAACAAAGGTGTTCTTAATACTTTTATTCAACATTCAACTTTTAATGATAACTGCAGAACTTGATTACAAAGCCAATAAACCTATTTATGAATTCATTTATAAAATAAAATAGTGAAAAACAGAATCCCTAAAGAAAGACTAACACGACATAAGTCATATTATGTAATTACTTTTCTTTTCTTTTCTGAAGGTTATAATGGATCCTCTTGAAACCTTGAAGACTTTACATCTTGAAATGTTGAGAGTGGCATACAAGCTGAGAAGTGGACCATCTACAAAAGACATGTTCACAGAATTGAAAACAGTGGCAAGACGTTTAAATGCTGTTAGCAAAACATTATCATTTCGTGTACAAGGTCACAAGAAGGAAATAGAGGACTTAAAAGCAGAACTTTCATCTTTACACTTTTGAAACTTACTTGGTCAATTAGAGTTGCCTTTAAGGTGATTTTAATATTAATATTTTGTTTGAAAGCCTACACATTACTTAAATGGAACAGTGCATCAATGAACCGACAACAGACTATGGTTCAGTATTGGATCATATTTATGTTAATGCTTCGGTACGAGATTTTACATCTGGGACTTTAGAGAGCTATTTTTTCAGATCATAAAGTGATACATATCTCACTTAAATCACACATATGCAGAAGTAAGAAACATTGACATTTTCAACGGCATTTATAAGGTTTTTAATAACATTTTATCACAGCAAAGTGACAGTGTACAGAGTGATATTTTATACAAACTTTGGATGATGTATAGTAGAAAAAAGTGACTTAACAAGAACAAAGTTGAACTGGCAAGTGTTGTTTGAATAAGGTAAATCCGTGTTCAAAACAAATAAATAAATGTTAAATAAATATTAACTAAATAAATTAATAAAATATAAAAATGTAAGAATCAAACGCAAAACAGAAACGCTTACTTACTCTTATATGTCATAACTACAGTAAGCCATTAACTTAAAAGTAATAATACAACATATAATATAGATGAACACGCTACTGACTCAATAAAGAGATGTACTAATATCGGAAAGCACTTCTGAGGGTACTTAAAGTGCATTTTATTTAATTTACATCATTTAAGATTTACTACTGTAACAAGTTTCTATTATCACAATGAAAACGCATGTGACGTCACATCAAAATAATGTTTATATTGAAAGATTCAGTTTGCAGTTTCACCCTGGATGAACAATTTTTGTCACGTGACCACAAATGCAAACGCCGATTTAACATTTCAGCAAATATTTGCAAATATCTTTTTTTCCACTGCGAGCACAAAAATAAGACATAGACCTTAGGACCCGGCGTAAATTAAGCTTTTATATTATGTGAGTGGTCATTACTAGACTTTAGTAGTTTTTTTAGAACACTTCGACACAAATGTTTTTTTCGCAAAGCAAACGCCGATAGGTTTTACTTTTTCCTATCATTTTTTTTTCACTGGAAATACATGTTGAGGTAAAATAATAGAGGATATGTCTTTTTACATGCCATTCCCGTCCCTAACTCATTTATAATTCCATTCGCAAAGTTATATTTGACGTAATCCCATGTCATTCCCCTTATTGTCTAATTTGCAAACGTCGTTTGAACATGTAAAATATGCAAACGCCGGTTGAACATATTAGATATATAATATTTCTTGCATCTCAGAGTGGTTTTTCTTGCATCTCAGACAGGATTATCTACCGTTTACACCAGTGCTGGAAAACTCTGTCTTACATCCCCATGTAAGACAAGTCGCGTGCTTTAAATTACGTCATTGATGCGCGCCTTTTATGAATGAATCGCGTTCTTAGGATGACGTCATTTTTCCATTATGAATGAAGTTGTATGTTCATGCCCTACTATAAGAATAAAGTGCGTAATGATAATATCAGTTTTCATTATTTCTGTTCCGAAAATAATTGACATGTAATATGCAAGAAAAAGAATCAAACACCGTCTGTCGGTACAGACGGGAATATCTAGCTCTCGGTTAACTGTTTAGCGGAAACTCGGCAGAGCCTAGTTACCGCTGTAAACAGTAACCCTCGAGCTAGATATTCCGGTCTGTACCGACAGCCGGTGTAAGATTCTTATAATCTACCGTTTACACCGGTGCTGGAAATCTCTGTCTTACACCCCAATGTAAGACAAGTCGCGTGCTTTAAATGACGTCATTGACACGCGCCTTTAATGAATGAATCGCGTTCTTAGGATGACGTCATTTTTCCTTTATAAATGAAGTTGTATGTTCATACGCTACTATAACAAAAAAGTGCGATATATGTACATCAGTTTTCATAATTTCTGTTCCGAAAATATTTGACATGTAATATGCAAGAAAAAGAATCAAACACCGGCTGTTGGTACAGACGGGAATATCTAGCTCTGAGGTAACTATTAAGCGGAAACTCGACAGATATTCCGGTCTGTACCGGCAGCCGGTGTAAGATTCTTATAAACCGGTGGTTATTTAAATCAAGTTGCAAATATTACAATTCTCTGAACAAAAGACTTCTCTCTTTTCTCCTTTTTTATTTTAAAACATTCTTCTTCTTGAATAACAAACTTTTATAAAACTTCTGTATATCCCATATATACATGTATACATAAAACCATATAATCTTCTCAAAAATCAATTCCACACAAAATCCGTCGGGAATAAATTTTGATTTAAAAATGTAGAAAAAAAATCCATCTACTAAGTTGAACTATACAGCGACGTTGAACTACACAGTGAGATCACTTAAAGTTACTTGTTTCAAATAATATTTAACGAAGGTGTTTTCTTTTGACCAATCTGCAGCGTTGAGAATTTGGACCTAAAGCTCTTGTAGAATGTGCTGTTTCGTTTTTATGTTTATCTTCATAAGCCTCTTGAATAATTTTAAAAATATATGAAGCCAAAGTTTGTGAAGAAGCTTTAGAATGAGGTACATTAATTGTCAGAAATAAACTTGTTTAATCTTTACGTCTGAAGGATTTAGTTCTTTAAAGATAGATAGCAAATGCTCTTCTTGGATGGTCTTAAAAGCTGGTACAAAAATTTTTGATGATGAATGACCAGGTCTATCCTGTTTAGCCAAACCTTGTCTGTTAAAAGTTTCCCCATCTGCCTTCACAGAAATAGCTCCTCCTAATGTTAACGCTTGAAGGTGGCTAGCTCCCCTGAATATCGTGATAGCTGTAAGAAAAACAACTTTATATGTTAAAAATTCAATTGATGTTTTTCTCAAAGATTCAAAAGGAAATGTTTGTAGTGAACTAAGAACTTTAGGCAAATCCCAGGAGTTCTTAAATTGAATATTTTTGATTATCTGATAACAAACGGATGTTGACCAATAGGTGTGCTATCTACTGGAGGTAAAACTGCAGATAAAATAGAGCGGTAACCTACTGTAAACCTTTATTGTACAAATCTGATAAAAACTCAGCACAAGTATTTAAGGATGCTGTGAAGGAATCAATATTCTTTTGACGACACCATATCATAAATTGTCTTAATTTACTGGAGTAATCTTTCTGAGTACCAGTTCTCCAGCTGGTTGTAAGAAGTTTTGAAAAAACCTTTTTCTCTAAACTGTCTGTCGATAGCAACCATGCAGTCAATTTCAGAACACCTGGATTTAGATGATAGATCTGAGATTTTGGTTGTTGTAACACGTTTGTAACCAGTAGAAGACATAACGGTTGAGCTTCCGACAGATTCAACAAATCTGGAAACCATGGGCGTAGTGGCAAGAATGTTATTAGAAACAGTTTGCAATGAAATTGTTTTATATGATGAAGAACTCTGGCAATGAGACAAATATAGTTCAGCGTTCAAAAAGACATAAACGGGTGCTTGCATATATTTCAAATGACCAACCGACGTTTGCCCATTTTACATAATCAAAGGATGTTTGCAAAATCGACAACAAGAGGAAAACATGGGTTTATCTCGAATATAACCTTGCTAATGAAATTATGAATAAGTTAGGTACGAAAATTACTTGTAAAAAACATATATCTTCTATTATTTTCCCTCAACATAGGTTTCCAGTGAACAAAAAAGATAAGAAAAGGTAAAACCTATCGGCGTTTGCCTACCAAAAAGAAAATTTGTGTCGAAGTGTTCTAAAAAATCACAGAAGCCTCGCAATTACTACATACATAAAATTAAAGCTCAATTAACGCCGGGTCCTAAGGTCTAGGTCATAATTTTGTGGATGCAGTAGAAAAAAAGATATCTTCAAATAATTACCTGAAATCGGGTCCGTAATTGCTGAAATGTAAAATCGGCGTTTGCATTCGTGGTCACGTGACAAAACTTGTTCATCCAGGGTGAGTTTTACATTCATGGGAAAGTATGAGGAGCGAATAAACATAATTATAACCGATTTATTTCTTTTACGGTCGCACTTGCTTCATCAACGGGAAAGAGAATATTGCGTTTTAAATATTAAAAACACTAAAACTATTATCAAATCATTTCATATACAATTGTATTATATGAATAATTTGTGTTCGTTCATCAATTTTTTAACAGGGTTCGAAAATCGAGCCGCACAGCAGAGAAGACGTTGATAGAAATAAAATTATTCAGTTGCTATGGAAATCAGACCATTTGTTTTTCTAATTAAAAACCACCGACGTTCCGTAAGCTATCTTGGTAGCTTCCTCACATAAAAGAAGCCAAAGTCCCTGTCGGAATTCAAACCCACAGCGGTAAGGGGCAAGTGGTTTAAAGTCAACGACCTTAACCACTCGGCCATGGACGCACTATTATAAGGGAGAAACGTTCAATCATAGAGAAAATAAAGAAACAACTATAATGTGGATTTTTCGGATAGTTTCATTAGGAAGCAAACAGTTGATATAAGTTGAAGTTAATATACTCAAGAAAATCCCCTCCTACTTTCTCGAATGTATGTATGAACGGTTTCAAACAGTGTGGACCTTTTTCTTGCTAAGATCGATTTCTAAGTCTACCGAAAATTTAATTACTTGAAGTAATTGTTCAATTATAAATTTGAAATGCATTTCTACAAGCCAAGTAGCCTAACAATCCTTTTCCTTAGTTATGTCTTCTTTGAATATTTTGGTTAATATCTTTGTAAAAAACACATTTTATGTAAGCATTATGTATGTATATCGTTCTTTATACACACAATACAGTTAAATTTCTGTCCCCTCCCACATCCCATTGTCCCTTGTGGCGGAAGGTTTGAGGGGTTGAGGCAACAAAATTGCAGCCACCGTTTAACCCTGCGTGAACGTAAAAAGCGACTAAATGGGTTCGAACTAATGAAGTCTATGCACCTTTTTCCTCCAGCAGTTGAGGTGGAGTTGCTTAAAGTTTGTAATAACCGAAAATTGCAAAAATAATCTTTTCTTTTTAAGACACTGTGTTAGTGCGCCGTAAAACCAAAAATAGAAAAAATGTGTGTTTATCTGATAAGTATTCACTAGAAAGGTGTTAACATTGCCACCTTTATAAATAGACCGTTACTGAATGGTAGCTGTTGAATTTCTTTACAATATTTAAAATGTTATAGCCCACAGTCAAAAGTTGTGTGATTTGACAAGAGTAAATGAATATGTTTGTTTGAAATTATAATATGCCTTTCAGTGGACAGTAAAATTTTACTTTTACTTAAGTAATCTCCGCTTGCAAAATAGCGTTAGTGATCTCCTTCACTTTGTCTGGTTTGTATCGAAATAATATCCGTTTCAGCTGTGTTTATGGACTATTTAAAACCGGGTTTGATGCGAAAAAAAAACTTGCACAAACACTAACCAAAAGTTAAAGACAGCTATCAGTGTTATGTTTAATATAAGAAGTTCGCATGATTTTATTACAAACACAGTTTTGAAACTTAATTCCGGACGCTCCAGACTTACAATCATACATGCGTTTTTTGTAAATGTATCAAGGACAAAAAATCCGCTCTATATTGGAAACAAATACGAGTACTCATGCAACAAGTCTATTGGTCACAATTATATTTCCCGATGCCTTTGTCAGAGCTTCCTTTTATGATTATTTTGTAATATTACATTAATAACCTAAAGTATAAAACCACGAACAACATAACCTATTTAATGATCATAAATGTTTTTTGCCATCAATTTTCTTTAACATTACAAACCGTATCCTGTTAACATTCCATACATTTATATATTACTTTATCAGATCTTAACTGCGTAAACGTAAAAAGCGATTAAATGGGTTCGAACTAATTAAATCTGTGCACCTTTTCCCTCCAGCAGTTGAGGTGGAGTTGCTTAAAATGTATAACAACCGAAAATTGCAAAAATCATCTTTTCTTTTCAATACACTGTGTTAGTGCGCCGTAAAACCAAAACTAGATAACGTAGAAAAAACTGCCCTCGAAAAATGTGTGTTTATCTAATAAGTAGTCACCAGAAAGGTGTTAAAATTGACACCTTTATAAATAGTCCGTTACTGAATAGTAGCTCTTGTATTCTTTACAATATTTAAACTATTATAGCCCACAGTCAAAAGTTGTGTAAAATGACATAGTATATTGAAATCTATATGTTTGGTAAAAAAATGCATGGTTTTCAGTGGATAGTGA